>NC_071267.1:6192276-6367276 GCF_023375685.1 Ictalurus furcatus
AATCCTGTACCCAATTCATCTGAAAACACAACAGGTTTGATATTGTATAGCTTACACAACATACTATATCTCGTCATTTTGGAGCTTATCGGATTTCAGAAAAGCAATAAAAGTACCTGCATTTTAGCCCAACAGTTGGGTTCTTCAGCTCTTAATCCTTTGATATCTTTTGTACTCCTACATCTGTGCATGTGCACAAATTTAAACCATAGAAAGGAAGGAACCAAGCTTATCTATGCCTTTGGAAGTACAGACAGCTCAGAGAAAGACCACATTATTATTATTACTATTATTATTAGCCACACTAAATTGTTTAAAGCCAATAAACAATTCCTACGGTGATTGCGTGAGGATAGAAACTGAGACAATTCTACATCCAACCGTTCTACACATTCAATATGCAACTTTTTTAATATAACCACTAACAACACACACCCTAAAGGATCAGTTTTTATTACTCATCACTCCTCAGGAGTTGTTTATTGTCTTTCCTTCAAGAGATGCAATCAGCTGTACACTGGAGAAACCAAGAGGAGACTGGCTGATCATTATATTGAGCAATGATGAACATAATATTAATGGCATCTCTGTGTGCATCGCTAGTTGTTATGTGAGCAATGAATTGAGGAGCTCATCCACTTGTCTATTGAGGACAAGGAGCTCACCTACACTCTCAAAACCCCATGGAATGAATGTCATCTTTTGACTACAGCCATTACATCAACCAATTCGGATAGCTTTTGCTTTCACTGACCTACAGTTTCAGAAGCACTTTGCGCCTGCACAGCTGATGAAGGACTTTTGTCCATAACACTCCTGTGTCTCTAAACATTCAGTGAACTATTTTTTACTACTTCCACAATTATTACATAAGTACACTGCAGTTACCTCTGGATTCTATATACAGTAAATATGTGTGATAATTTATTAACTATGTTCATATTTTTAGATGTTTGAAATCTACTACTCCATTGAATAAACAGTTTGTCTATTTACAAAATACTTTATTTAAAAAGTAGCTGGAAAACAGTGTTAAAACTAATGGCTCCCCTATGGAAGTCTAATGCAGTGGACCCATGTAGGCCCAGCAATGCAAATACATACACTGATTTATGATTGAAGAGAGAAAAAAAATCCAGCCAGTTGGTCATGCCAGGAGCTGTGTGTAACAGGCATTAGATTTGGTTTACACATTTGGTCTAATTTATCACAGCTACAGGCATAACATCCTAAAGAAGCGCTCTTCATTTTCTCTCCAGAGTCCAACATCCTCTGGCAGAGGATGATCAAAGATGTGTTCATTTGTCCCCAAGACCTTTTATTAATTAAAGCACAGGACCACAAAGAGACATCACCACTACATCTCATTCAAACCCATGCCCTTTTCCTTACAAATAGCCCTCATACACAACTATTGACAGATACATAAAGAACCTAGGCTGGACAATAATTCAATATCAATATATATCGCAATATAAATTTTTTCAATAACAGTGATGTGATTTTTAAACACATTTCCGACATTTCGACATACATTACAGCATTTGTCACTGACTGATGTTCAGGGCGCAGGCGTCAGTTCATTGTATTCAAGCCAAGCAGAAAGAACAGAACATAATTGGCTACGTGCGTGATGATGTACACCACAGACACGCAGCCAGTGCTCAGCAGTAGTAGGCTAAGCTCCAATGTGGCAACTTTTAGCTACAAAATGAGTATCCCTGACCACAATACAAATACGACTGAATGAGCTTCCACAAGTGAGGAGAAAGCAGACAAAATGGTTGATGAGAGGAAAGACTAATTCAGTGGTATGGAAGTGGTTCGGCTATCTAAGATCTGATAAACTTTAGGTTTCAGTGTGCTGCAAAATGTGCCGGAGAGTGGTGCCAACTAGAAGCGGGAACACATCAAATCTGTTCCAGCATCTGAAGCAGTTCCACCCGATAAAATATTCTGAGAGTTAGAAGATGAAGCACCATAAAAGTTTAAGCCAACCTGTCTCTGAAATATCACCGCCACCCCCATCCCCATCCCCATCCCCAGCTGTGTCAAAAGAGAAACCCATGCAGCAAACACAGATGGCTGCATTCATGCATTATGACAAACAATCTAAATGTCATAAAGGTATTACTAAGGCTGTTACAAACTTTTTGTCTAAGGACATGATGGCGTTTAGTATGGTGGAAAACGTGGGCTTCAGGAAAATAATGTTAGTCATCGACCGCAGATATGAGCACCGTGGCCAGAAATATTTTTCACTCACAGCTATACCTACCCTTTAGGGTGAAGTCAGGGAAAGGGTGGAGGGTCAGTGTCATTTTGCGACCACAGCTGACCTGCGGTGAAGCCGAACCTCGGAACCATACTTGAGCCTGACAGTCCGCTTTATTGACCAAGACTGGAAGCTTGTCACCTTATGCCGCTAATCAGTTTACTTTCCTGAGCATCACATGGGCGAAGCAATTGCAGCTGGACTTACGGATGCGCTCACCTCCTGGGGACTCAGCGAGGACCGCCACGTCTGCATCACCACAGATACCGCGATCTATTTTGATGCAGACCTGGCGCAAATGGTTGTGGTTGATTGAGGGGCAGGCTGGGATTATTGACACAAAGTAAGCTGATTTTAATGATGTAATAATGTAAAATGTTTGCTCAGCTCTTAAAAACACGTAGCAGGCTCTGACTGGAACCCAAACCTTTGAACAGTAACAAAAGAGTTTGCTGCAACCAAACTGGTGGTCTCATGGTTAGGATTCTGCACTCTCACTGCCGTGGCCTGGGTTCAATTCCCGGTCAGGGAATCTTTTTTGTTTTGTTTTTATCTTTGGATAAAGATTTGTGTTTTATAAAAAGACAGTCTATTTTCTGCAATCTGATAACGACGCTGCAACAACAACAAGCATGGAGGAGATTCAAGCTGTGCTGCTGTTGATTGTGATATATTGCTTTGCTAAAGAGGTAATTGAGAAAACGCTGGAAAAGAGACAAGCAGTGGTAGTAAATTGAATTTAGAATGCTCGTAATGCTAGACTTAAATTAAGCAAACGGATTTTATCAGCTATTGAGGAGACGACTGAGACGAACGTGCACGAGCACGAGTTTTCCTGTATGAACAATGCCCAGCTCGCTTAACCCACTTATTATAGTTTTAAGTATACTTTTTCATTGCGGGTTGCCGTGTCCAGTACCTGCTGTATTTCGTCCTCAGCATAAATACTAATTTCACATTTCTTGTTTGTATGAGGGCTTTTCAGAAGTTTGTAGGTACAGACATCCGTTGTGGGCGTTCTTGGCAGTTTTTCTGAGGCTTTTATATTGGTCATCTCGACATCAGTATTATATCATATGGACAGAAATTGAGAAATATATCGTGACATAAATTTTGGCCAGATCGTCCAGCTTAAAAGAACCGTTGACAAAAAACTATCTGACTCAACATATGATCTAAGAAAAGGTGAAAGAAAGAAGACAATCAGCTTTACTAAAATGAACATTTTGCCTTTGAGCTGCATTAGTATTCAACAGCAATCACCATGTCTGCTTATCGCCTAATGCAGCAAAATGACACAGATACTCCTGAGGCTTCTTTTATTATTATTTTTATAGCTCACATAGGATAAATTAAATGGGAGAACTTCACACAGGACAGTTCAGTCCTGCTTACAAGAATGACTATCTGTTCAAGAGAATGAACTTTACTGTTGAGTGTTGTATTGACTGGGGATGTGCTGAGTGGGCATGTGCTGAGTGGGGATATGTCGAGTGGAGATGTGTTGAGTGGGAATGGATTGAACAGGGATGTGTTGAGTTGGGATATCTTGAGTGGGGATACGTTCAGGGGGGATACGTTGAGTGGGGATATGTTGAGGGGGGATAGGTTGAGGGGGGATAGGTTGAGTGGGGATACGTTGAGGAGGATAGGTTGAGGGGGGATACGTTGAGGGGGGATAGGTTGAGGGGGAGATATGTTGAGGGGGGGATATGTTGAGTGGGGATGTGTTGAGTGGAGATGTGTTGAGTGGAGATGTGTTGAGTGGGGATATGTTGAGTGGGGATGGACTGAACAGGGATGTGTAGAGTGGGCAGAAATCTGAAATAACAAATTTTCTCAATGTCAAAATATTTGTAGATATGACTGTATGCTTCACATTGATTTCCGTTAAACATACTGGCTCAGATAAACTTTACAATGGTTGGTTATTTTAATTCACAACACAGAGCTGGCAAGTCACTTGAAGTTACCTGAAGCAAAGTGGTTCAATTCATAAAAATGGGCACTACATCACAGATGTGCAGCACCATCACAGAGCTGTGAGGTAAAAATCAGAGAATAAAACATTAGGTGAAGTACAATTATCATACATATATACATATATACACACACACACACACACACACACACACAGTATCTCACAAGAGTGAGTACACCCCTCACATTTTTGTAAATATTTGTTTATACCTTTTAATGTGACAACACTGAAGAAATGACACTTTGCTACAATGTAAAGTAGTGAGGGTACAGCTTGTGTAACAGTGTAAATTTGCTGTCCCCTCAAAATAACTCAACAAACGGCCATTAATGTCTAAACCGCTGGCAACAAAAGTGAGTACACCAATAATTGAAAATGTCGATACTAGGCCCAAAGTGTCAATATTTTTTGTGGTCACCATTATTTTCCAGCACTGCCTTAACCCTCTTGGGCATGGAGTTCATCAGAGCTTCACAGGTTGCCACTGGAGTCCTCTTCCACTCCTCCATGATGACATCACGGAGCTAGTGGATGTTAGAGACCTTGTGCTCCTCCACCTTCCGTTTGAGGATGCCCCACAGATGCTCAATATGGATTAGGTCTGGAGACATGCTTGGCCAGTCCATCACCTTCACCCTCAGCTTCTTTAGCGAGGCAGTGGTCGTCTTGGAGGTGTGTTTGGGGTCGTTATCATGCTGGAATACTGCCCTGCGGCCCAGTCTCCGAAGGGAGGCTCTGCTTCTATCATGCTCTGCTTCAGTAGAACTGTAGCTCCCCAGTGCCGGCAGCACTCATGCAGCCACAGACCATGAAACTCCCACCACCATGCTTGAATGTAAGCTAGACACACTTGTCTTTGTACTCCTCACCTGGTTGCCGCCACACACGCTTAACACCATCTGAACCAAATAAGTTTATCTTGGTCTCATCAGACCACAGGACATGGTTCCAGTAATCCATGTCCTTAGTCTGCTTGTCTTCAGCAAACTGTTTGCGGGCTTTCTTGTGCATCATCTTTATAAGAGGCTTCCTTCTGGGACGACAGCCATGCAGACCAATTTGATGCAGTGTGCGGCGTATGGTCTGAGCACTGACAGGCTGACCCCCCACCCCTTCAACCTCTGCAGCAATGCTGGCAGCACTCATACGTCTATTTCCCAAAGACAACCTCTGGATATGACGCTGAGCACATGCACTCAACTTCTTTGGTCGACCATGGCCAGGCCTGTTCTGAGTGGAACCTGTCCTGTTAAACCGCTGTATGGTCTTGGCCACTGTGCTGCAGCTCAGTGTGAGGGTCTTGACAATCTTCTTATAGCCTAGGCCATCTTTATGTAGAGCAACAATTCTTTTTTCAGATCCGCAGAGAGTTCTTTGCCTTGAGGTGCCATGTTGAACTTCCAGTGACCAGTCTGAGGGAGTATGAGAGTGATGACACCAAATTTAACACAACTGCTCCCCATTCACACCTGAGACCTTGTAACACTAACAAGTCACATGACACCAGGAAGGGTAAATGGCTAATTGGGCCCAATTTGGACGTTTTCACTTAGGGTTGTACTCACTTTTGGTGCCAGCAGTTTAGATATTAATGGCTGTGTGTTGAGTTATTTTGAGGGGACAGCAAGTTTACATTGTTACACAAGCTGTACACTCACTACTTTACATTGTAGCAAAGCGTCATTTCTTCAGTGTTGTCACATGAAAAGATATAAACAAATATTTACAAAAATGTGAGGGGTGTACTAACTTTTGTGAGATACTGTGTATATATATATATATATATATATATATATATAAATTGTTAGAGAAAACAAGTTTCAGCTAATATGACCAAGCTTGTGTGTTTATTAAAAAAAATAATTCATGCTGTCACGTAATGGAGGTGAGTGTAGATTGATGCAAGTGCAGTAAAAGCTCTTAATGAGGCAGGCAGACAGGTCCAAAATAAAAGGCAATATCAAGATCCAAAAACAGGTGTAGGTCAGGAGATCAGCAAACAGTATAGACTAGGTGAAGCCAAACATTTATATCAAAAACAGGAAAGAAGTCAAATAATCGGAACAATATACACAGAGGCGAAAAATGGCTCTGTATGGCTCAGGCAGCAAACAATGAAACACAATATTTGTGACGTACAAAGACACATGAGGGGTTTAAATACACAAACTAATCAATGGGGAAACAGAAACAGCTGATAATGATGACACAATGGGATAACAACCAATAACAATATGGGGGCAGAGACAAGACTTGAATGAAAACAAGAACACACATGGTAACGTCAACAAAGTCTTAAGAACGCGGAAGCGCATGCTGAGTGAAGCGAGCGCTATGCACGCTGCACGCGTCTGTATTCGGGGCGAAGGGGAAATCCCTAACACATGCATGTAAAATGATTCAAATGATTCATTTAACAGAACTGTTCAAAATGAATGACTCATTCACAAACTATTTTTACTGATAGCACTTTACCGAGCTCAACACCACATCATCCTAGAAGCTTGATCTTGTAGGATTTATCATCATCATCATCATCATCATCGCCACAGGCAAATACACAGCCTCCAATTTAACACTAAGCTGTTAAGTCTTAGATATAGCTTTAGTTTGGCTGGAGACTTTTGGCCTACGGTCAAAACTTTGAAAACAGCTTTAAAAACAGATTTTTAAAACGTGTCTTTTTCCTCCCTTGATTAAAGATTAATATCACTTTTACTGCCTGCAGCAAGTCCACTGCTGCATTCAGCTCACAGTCTAACAGAGTTAATGAGGCCACGCTAGCAACATGTCAGTGTGAATTTAGTGTTTATCATAAAGATAGTGAGAAAACCAGAACTTCCATCACTTAAATCTCCCAAAGACATGCATCTTCTCACTTTATCTTTCTAATTAAAGCTGGAAAACAGAACTAGATTTCCATTTTGAAAGACCGTTAGCTGGATAAAATACAGATTCACCTCATACTCCCCCATAGGACCAAGAAAACACTATTTATAACATCAGGGCTCCAAAACGTAGACCAACACCTCTTTGTCCATCATGAGCTTTCCGTCATCCTCTGATTGCAGGGAGTAGAATAAAGAAGCCACAATCTGAGGTGCATTTCAGATCAATTAAGGCAGGAGCTGGAGTCACCGGTCTGAGAGTAAAAGTAGATTACTTAATTTTCTCCAGTGCTTGTTCCCAGTAGAATAAAGTGCTTGAGTATAACTGTGACTGTGTAATCAGATGCTTCCTGGAGTATGCATGTAATGTGCTTCTGTGGAAAAACATGCCCAGACTCCAGCAGCTCTAATGATTCAGTTATTAGCCAATTGTATAGAGGACAAAAGCCTACTTATTCAACAACAACCACCTCACATTCACAACTACTCATATTTCTTCAAACTATTGTCAAAACTATTGTCATGAATCACTTTCAGTGTACGTGTGATAACCAAGGCTCTCAGTGTACGTGTGATAACCGTTGTTGTGTGTTTTGCAGACAATCCCGACGCAAGCGAAGACTCCGCCCCCTGGCTGCACTCACGGCTTCTCCTGACGGCAAGACAGGATCCCCGTTACTCGGGAAACCCCCAGCACACCCTAGGCAACCCCACGGCGACGAAACACTTCACACCCCCACTTCGACACACACGCACACCCACACCCTCTCACAACCCGTTGGTGAATAAAGATTTCTCCACGAGAGACACTGAAACGGCCTCCTGTGAGTCTGTGCTCTGTCCACCACTGGCTAAGTTCCCTCCACTGGTGGATGATGCAGGCATGAGCACAGATCCGCCCCTATAAAAATAAATAAATAAATAAATAATTTCAATAGATGAATTCCCTGCTGCAGCAACTAATGGAGGCCAGCCTCCAGCAGCAGACGATAACACAGCAGCTCGCCCAGAGCCTACAGGTCACAACCCAGGAGCTGCTGGCCCTGAAAGCCACGACCTCTGTGGACGCCCCTCCTCACCCTGATACCAGCCGAGAAGCCCAGGACCTGCTTCCCCACTTGTCCCCAGAGTACGATATCGAGGCCTACCTGGAAGCAAGCCTTCGAACGGGTCGCTCACCAGGAGAGCTGGGGTATCGAAGAGTGGCCGTGCATCCTCAGCCCGCTGCTTTCCGGAGAGGCGCGCATAGCTTACTATGCCCTCGCTCCGGAGGATGCAAGGGACTACGGGGAGGTAAAGAGAGAGATCCTGGCATGGTGTGGGCGGAACCCCCTCCAGGCAGCGGCGGAGTTCCACCGGTGGAGCTACAGGCCGGGAGCCAAGAGACATGGACAGATGGACACCCTCCTCTGCCTCACCAAGAGGTGGCTCCAGCCAGACCTGCATTCTGCCACTGAGGTTGTAGAGAGGGTGGCCGTGGAATGGTTCCTGAGGACTCTGCCGCCCAAGAACACCAGACCATGGGAATGCAAGCCCCTGGGACACCCAGGGAACTACTGACCGCGATGGAATGCACCCTGACCACCCTGGCGCTCGGCGAAGAGGGACAGCACCACCAAGGCCGCCCAGACTACGGGACACCCGAGGGCAAGCCCAGACCGACTGAGCTGGACCAGGGGATGCCGAAGAAGACCCAGAAAACCTGGCCAGCAGGGCGTGTCCTCCCCACGCTGGACCTGCCGAAACCGCCCCAGCGAGCGAAGGAGGCACAAGTGTGGCAGGCCTACATGGCCCGAGGCGAGGAGGATGCCAGGACAGAAGGTAAGCTGCACACACACACTAACCCGCTCTCGATTGTGTTCCAGCAGGTAAACCGGCAGGGGAACTTTGGCCAAGAGCGGAAAGAAAACAGCCGCCTGAAGTATTGTTGGGCCCAGGTGCGCCAGATCGAGGGGTTCGACCAGGGCTAACGCACGGCCCCAAGGAAGCCCCCGCCGGTGCCCCTCATCCCGCTTCCCATCATAGGCGTCCCCTTCGAGAGGATCGGCATGGACCTCGTCGGGCCGTTCCCAAAATCCGCCCGAGGTCACGAGTATATATTGGTAATCGTGGACTACACCACCAGGTACCCCAAGGCGGTACCACTGCATAAAGCCACCTCCCGGAACATCGCTAGAGAACTGGTGCTCCTGTTCAGCCGTGTGGGGATCCCAAAAGACATCCTAACTGACCAGGGTACCCCGTTTGTGTCAAAGCTTATGAGTGATCTGTGTCGGCTGTTGCAGGTGAAAAACCTAAAGGTATCTGTCTACCACCCACAAGCAGATGGGCTGGTCGAATGGTTCGACCGGACTTTAAAGCAGATGTTGCACCAAGTGGTAGACGAGGAAGGGAGGAACTGGGACCTCCTCCTGCCATACGTCCTCTTCGCCGTCCAAGAGTGCCCCCAGGCATCCATGAGCTTCACACCCTTCGAGCTCCTCTTCGGACGGCGACCTCGTGGACTGCTGGATGTGGCACGGGAAGCATGGGAAGAGCAGCCTTCCCCATTCAGCTCAGTCATCGAGTATGTACAGGAGATGCAGGAGAAGATCGACCGAGTGGCCCTGATCGTCCAGGAACGTATGAGAGCTGCCCAGGAGGAACAGTAACGAGTGTACAACCGTCCAGCACAACCCCGTGAGTTCCAACCTGGCGATCGGGTACTCCTGCTAGTACCCATAACCCTCAAATGCTCAGTTGTATGAATGAGAAAAATGTAAGTAGCTCTGGATAAGGGTGCCTGCCAAATGCCATAAAATAAAATAAAAAATAATTCTACTTTGGATTCTAACAGAATTTCAGGCTATGTACTAACTGTAGTTTTTACCCTTTACGACACATTTTCAGCATGAAAATATGTCCCCAAAAATGGCTAACAATAGCTGTTGTTACATCACTCCTTAAAGGGTCATGAAACCTCCCTCTTTCAGCTCGTCTACCTCTCAATGTTTTTGAAAAATGCAACTTAAATGGGTGTGGATGGCTGTGCAAGAAGGGAGGGTGAGTGGGCGTGGCAGGGAAAGGCAGGAGAGGAAGAGGTAGGCGAGCCTTCACAACATTAAAAAAAAAATGGATAGTGACAAATTTTGCAGATGAGGCAGAGGACTTCTCTCCTCTTGAATCCCCAGGGCTAAATGGAGACACAGTAGATAGCAGTGACTATGGAGGAAAACATACAATAATACCGCAGGCAGTGCGCATAGGAGAAGTGTGGGAATGGTAACTAGGTAATAGGCTCGAGCTTTTCACGAATAAAAGGTGAAGGCTCTTCCCTTCAACGCGGACTCTCCTTGCATAATTTTACACGCAATGGCCCACGGAGCTTTAAGTGGTTTAATTAGCTCAAAAGGTAAGTAAAACTGTCATGGTTAAAATTAGACACATACCTCATTTGAAGGGATAGGAAAGTCCTCGGGACTGAGTACCGCATCATTGTGTAGACACAAACTGTTTTTATGAGCAAGTCTGAAGTCCAGGTTTCTCCAATTCTCATAGCTCTCCCAAATAAACACACTTGAACTCTTACACCACTGAAACGAACACCTGCATCCCATTTGAACGCCTCTCTCATCTACAACATCTGTAGGAAAGCACCACGTGCTGTCATGAATAATTAAGAGACGGCATCTTCTCATAGGATAAAAACAAGCAGGCTCATGAATAATTATGAGACACCGACACGTCATCAAAGTACTATAATACATTGCCATGTCACTGCCTGTGACCGAGATTTTAAACCAGGAAGACGAAAATAGCGGAAAAAAAGCTAAAAATTAATCAGCTTTCTCCTACTTTTACATTAGTTCATTTTTTCCTCCTCTCACAGAAATTCTTTCATCTGATTTTATCTAAATTTGAAAGGACAGCTTTTACAGTTAAAGAATATGTACAAGATGATGTGAAACAATGGTGCAGCAGGGATGGTGAGCTCTGTTGGAGCAAGGGTACTGCTTTTGTCTCATCTTCATCAGTTTCTGCTATTGTTATTTCTATTGCTATTATTGTCATCATCGGTTGTGTTATGAAAATAACAATAAAAAAGACTTTGATTTAAAAAAAGAAAAAAGCATTAGTATGGCGTTCCTAATAAAGTGACCAGTGAACAACTGTTTCATCATCCTAATTTAAATTGAATAAAAGTAACATGCCTAATGTTTTGTTTTATTTTGCAAACTGGTGCTGGCAAAAGTGTCTGTAAAGTGATATAAAGCATACAGAAATGCTAAAATAAGTCTGCTGTTCTTCTGCTAAAAAGTTAATAGAGCATTATCAATTGTGCAATTTAGCTTGAGGGGGAAAAGCAAAGTGAAAGAACTAATTCAGTTTTATTAACTGGAATGTCATGCTGCGTTTTAACATAATTGTGAACGTTAAATCTCTCCACTAATTAGTAGCACTGAGTAGATGCTTGGTTCTCCCTGTAAATGGTCTGCACTTATATAGCGCTTTTGTAACAGTACAAAGTTTTTCGTTCACCCATTCACACATACACTCACACACACCAATGGCTGCAGAGCTGCCATGCAAGGTGCTAGCTTGCCATCAGGACTTGGGGTTGAACGGGGGTTCAGTGTCTTGCCCAAGGACACTTTGGCATGTGGAAAGATGTGGGCCAGGAATCAAACCACCAACCCTACGATTAGTGGACATCCCGCTCTACCACCTGAGCCACAGCCGCCACTGTAGTATTTCATCTTCAATTGCTGACTCTTTCAGAAGTAATTTCATAAGAATTAATCTATAGGTATGTATTAATTAACTAGACTGCTCTCTAATTGTACAATATCACAATTTAAGAAGATTTTTAATTGTACAGTCAAAGTTGTAAAGAAAGTTTGTGAACCTTTTAGAATTTTCCATATATATCTGCATAAAAATGACCGAAGACATCACATTTCCAGACAAGTTCTAAAAGTAGACAAAGAGAACCCAATTAAACAAACGAGACAAAAATATTTATACTTGGTCATTTCTTTATTGAGGAAAATAATCCCGTATTACACGTCTGTCAATGGCAAAAGTCAGGTGTTTGTCAATGGGATGACAATCAGTTGTAAGTGAGCCCCCTGTTTTATTTAAAGCTTCATGAAACACTAAATGACATTTTCGGAGATTTTAACAGAGGTGTTCGCATCGCACATCATAAAAGACAATCTTTGCATCCGTTAATTTTAATTGTAGGAGAAAGCTGGTTAATTTTGAGCTTTTTTCTGCTTCCTGGTTTAAAATCTCGACTGGTCCCACGTTGCAGGCAGTGACATGGCAATGTACTATAGTACTTCGATAAGGGTCAAAGGTCACAGTGTGCCATCTGTGTAAGTTGTGAGGTTTAAAAGGAGTTTGAGAATGAATATTAAAAATGAACTGCTCCTGAATACTGATGCGTGTGAATAAGGAGGTGCACTAAAAATCAGCCTGTGTTCCAATAATTTCTGAAAGAGATATAATCTTCTCTACATTAAAGAAAGTGAAAGGATGTTTTTTTTCCCCTACCACTCTGTCTGGTCTCACTGTATGTCACATAATGTTGACTTAAACAGCAGGCCAATGAGAGATCTTTAGTGCTATAGACTGTGTTTAACATCTAATTCAATCCATCTAACAAATAACCCAGGTACAATATTCTGTGCGACACTAATCTGTGCCAACTAACTAAAAAACAATGTTGAGATTTAGAGTTAGAGACCTCTGTCCTAATATCACTAGACGTAAGAAAGTTTCAGGTTAAACAGATATTAACATATCTTAGAGAGGCTAGGGTTTGTTTATATTCTTGAGTAATGTCAAATAAAGAGCATTGCATTTTTCTTAAAGAGGAAAATGAGGACATCCATGATGACTGCTCATGATAATGAGATTTATTCATTTGGCATGCTCACTAATGTGATGATGGCTTGTACATCCTGTTTATATAAAATACATCTGAAATCTCAGCACATCAGTTCAATACACTTACTGCACTGATTAGCAGAGGAAGTTGGCAGAATGTCAAGAGTTGAGTGAGAGTTAGAGAAGTCTTCTATTATCTTCACACCAGGAAATTACATTAATTAGAGATCACTAGACATAAGAATGCCACAGATCCAGGTTGTTGTTCTATGTACAGATATTGTATACAGGTCCCTCCACCAATATTGGCACCCTTGGTAAATATGAGCAAAGGCGGCCGTGGAAAAATTGTCTTTATTGTTTAACCATTTGATCTCTTGTTAAAAAAAAATTCACAAATATTTTTGCACTTATGGATATCAAACAATTGCAAACAACACAGGTTTATCAAAAAATATATATAATCATAATAATAATAATAATAATAATCTTTGTTAAATATAAACTTAAAAAAAAGTCCCTTTTTCAGGAGACTGTATTTTAAAGATAATTTTGGAAAATCTAAACAAGCTTTACAGATCTTTATTGGAAAGAGTTTAAACAATGTTTATCATGCTTGTTCAATGAACCATAAACAATTATTGCATATGCACCTGTGGAACAGTCCTTGGAACAGTGGAAAGGGGACCCATTATGCAAAATTAACTTTTAAATGGTGTTTGAATATAAATCTGTGTCGGCAGAGTGTGTACACAACCACCCTACAATGGTAAAAATCCACCCACTCCTTTTTTTTATATTCCCAATAAACCATACAGTGTCTCAAAACGAGCAGTTTTCATTTTCTTTACGTCACATTGGAACAAGCCCCGCCGAGGGACTCTGCCCTATTAGCATAGCTCCTCCCCTGAGTGAGCGGCACACAGTCCGCCTTGTTTTCCATACATAGGCGTTCTGTTGTTGGTTGTAAGAATGAACATAAGAGTCCTGTACTCCTGGCATCACAGCCACTGAAGACAGTGGAGAAGTTTTATTTTTGAAGGAAATGTGCCCCAAAAATACCTTATAATAATACAATTTGCTAAAAATTCTCAAGCATGAATCAGTACCAACTGTTCGTGATCCAGCTTCATATCCAGAAGGTTTAAGTACCTCACTTTATAATTTGTGAATGTTTGCAAATTGCCTTTCTGAACAAGATTGTTAGCAGATTCCATGGTTAATGCGACCAAAGTTACCATGGTCTCTGATTGTATTCGAAGGGACCAGAGCTATGTCTGCATTTTTATTTTTAACTGGGAACGAGGGACATGCAAAAGAAACCTATCCGAAGATCTTAGAAGTCTGTTCGATAAATGTGGTGTAAGAAGATCCTTGAGATAGGAAGGAGCTTGATCATTAAGCGTTTTAAAAACAAACATCAGAATCTTAAACTGAATCCTAAAACGGACCTGGAGCCAATGGAGCGATGCTAAAATTGGGGTGACACGATCAAATTTCTTTGCCCTAGTCAACAGCCTTGCAGCTGCATTTTGAACCATCTGAAGATGAGAAAGAGATGACTGAGGAAGACCCAAGTACAATGCATTACAATAATCTAAGCGCGAAGTGATAAAAGCATGAATAACCTTCTCCAAATCCTGGAAAGACAAAAATGTTTTAAGTTTAGAAATAATCCATAGTTGATAAAAACTATTCTTAACGACCGAATTTATTTGCTTGGTTAAGCATAATTCTGAGTCGAGAATGATGCCAAGGTTCTTAACTGGGAAGTAATTGAGGGGAAATGTTTACGAAGCTCATTAATGAGACCATCTCTCAATCTCAGGGGGCCAAAAACAATTATTTCGGTTTTGTCTTCATTAAGCTGGAGGAAATTATTTGTTAACCATTTTTTATAATATCGTCCAGACAGTCCAACAATGGCTGAATGGAGTCACCAGCTTTCAATGGTATGTACAACTGGGTATCATCAGCGTATAAATGAAAAGAGACATTGTGCGCTCTAATAATATTCCTCAATGGACGCATATATAAGTTAAAAAGAAGTGGGCCCAGAATGGAGCCTTGAGGTACACCACTAATAATAGGAGCGGAAGATGAGGAGAAATTACCCAACGCTACCGAAAAGGACCTGTGCTTAAGAAATGAGCTGAACCATTGTAAGGTGGTACCCTTGATACCAAACAGATGCTCTAAGCGCCAAAGAAGTATGGTATGGTCTACAGTATCAAAGGCAGCTGTAAGATCTAGTAGCAACAACACAGTATTTTTTCCAGCATCCACTGCCAGTAAAATGTCATTGGACACTTTTAGCAAAGCAGACTCCAGTGCTATGATAAGCAGTGAAACCAGATTGAAAGATTCCAATAACTTAGCTGAATTTAAAAACAAGAGCAATTGAGACTGTACTACTTTCTCTAACAGCTCTGACAGAAATGATAGCTTAGAGACAGACCGATAATTATTAAAGCAACCTTCATCCAAACCCTGTTTCTTAAGCAAAGGTTGAATAATAGCATGCTTAAAACAATTTGGGACCACCACAGGATCCAAAGATGAATTTATCAACACCTGGATACTGGGCCAATTTCAGGAAAAAGTTGCTTTCATAATCACAGAGGGAACAACATCAAGTGCCATGGCCGTTATTTTCATCTGGTTAACCAGATCACACAGTTCCTTTAGAGAAACATGTTGAAATTGATCAAAGGAAACCGGTATAACCAGTGAATTCAGGGACAGGTCTGAGAACTGAGAAGTGAAAGAAGAACGAATGGTAATTATTTTATCAGCAAAAAACTTTAAAAACTTCTCACAAAGTTCAGCCGAGGGTTCCCCATGGAATTGGCAACTCAGATTAATAATTGAATTTATCGTGGTGAATAAAATCTTAGGTCTGACAGTGTGTAGTAATTAAATCAGAGAAATACCTAGATCTAGCTGACTTTGCTGCATTCTGAAACTTAAAAAAACAATCTTTAAAAATCTGAAAGGACACAGTTAAATGATCATGCTTCGATCTCCGCTCGACTTTACGACAAGCCTGTCTGAGAGAACGAGTATTATCATCCAGCCAGTAATAAGACTTTCACTTTGGTTGCTTCAGCTTAAAAGGAGCAATGGAATCTTAAATATTAGAGCAAAATGTGTAAAATAAGGCAATCAAATCATCAGGCCCAGAAGAAGACTCTGCAGCACCCAAGATAGATGTTTCAACAGCATTAGCTCGATAACTCACTAAACTGAGAGGCAGTGAGTGAATTAATAAATCGGGAGTGATAGCCTGAAGGCCTAGTCACAACGGCAGAGCTCGCAGCAGGGACATTAAAAACAATGGGCATGTGATCAGAGAAGGAAGCATTTTCAATATTAACATTATCAACAGCGATTCCATATGACAATATAAGGTCTAGAGCAGGGGCGCCCAATACGTCGATCGCGATCGACCGATCGATCGCAAAGGAAGTGCGGGTAGATCGCCATTCAAAAAAAAATAGATGTTAGCGTTGATGTACAGGGCAGCCAGTCTGAGATCTCGTCTTTTCTATCACCACGCGTGTGCGATCAAACGCGCCAGCGCTAAAGGCTAGCGAGCGAAATCGTAGGGAGAGGACATTTTTCAGTCTTTTAAAGACTTCATTGACAAAACCCAGCTCCCAGTGTGCAAATTGATATCAGTCACCACGGACGGTGCGCCCGCAATGGTTGGCAGTGCAAATGGATTCATTGCCAAGTACAGGGAAGACGATGCTTTCCCTGACTTCCTTAACTACCACTGCATAATACACCAACAAGCCTTATGCGCAGAAATGCTAAACATGAAAGAGATCATGGATGTCGCAACAAAGATCGCCTGTTCTATACGTGCTAGATCACTTCAAAGATGGCTGTTCCGTGCACATCTGAAGAAGGCAGACTGCGACCACTCTGAGCTACTGCTACACACTGACGTGAGATGGCTTAGTAAGGGTAAATTCCTGCAGAGATTTCGAGAGCTCTGTCCAGAGATAAAGGAGTTTCTTTTTGCTGTTAAACATGCAGAATACACCCAACTCAATGATGATCACTGGCTGCTGGACTTGGAATTTTTAACCGATCTGACAAACATGCTAAATGAGCTTAATTTGAAGCTGCAAGGAAAAGACAAAACCATGGTCAATATGATCAGCGCAGTTAATGCCTTTAAACGGAAAATGCAACTTCTGTCCTCAAGGCTGCAGTGCCATGATTTTGGGAACTTCCAAAATCTCGCGTCAGATCTGGAGACGTAGCGGAAGGCTTGTGTGCAATTTAACATTGCACGCTACACGGAGCAGATTGACAGCTGTCAGTCAGAGTTTGACAGACGCTTTCAAGACTTTGCTTTACTGGAGCCAGTCGCTACATTCATGTGCTACCCATTTAGGGACAATGTTGAGGTTGATTCACTCGCATCGAAAATTGCAATTTCACCTGAACTCATCTGAAGTGGAGGATGAGATTTTGAAACTACAGAGTATCATTCAGCTGAAGTCCAGGGCTCATGGACAGTTTTGGAACTTACTCACAGGGGAAAAGTACCCAAACATGAGGAAATGTGCAACCTCCTTGACTGCATTATTTGGCTCTACTTATTTATGTGAGTCAGCCTTTTCCCACATGAAGATTATTAAGTCCAAATACCGTTCCACAATGACTGATCATCATTTGGAGGCCTGCTTGAGGCTGGCTACCAGCAGCTACTGTCCGGACTACGCAACCCTGGCTGATTCTATTCAGTGTAAGGTAATGACCAAAAATGTACTGAATTGTAGTGTGCCATAAGGGCTCATGGAGTTATCCAAGGTACAGTGAGGGAAAAAAGTATTTGATCCCCTGCTGATTTTGTACGTTTGCCCACTGACAAAGAAATGATCATTCTATAATTTTAATGGTAGATTTATTTGAACAGTGAGAGACAAAATAACAACAAAAAAAATCCAGAAAAACGCATGTCAAAAATGTTATAAATTGATTTGCATTTTAATGAGGGAAATATGTATTTGACCCCTCTGCAAAACATGACTTAGTACTATGTGGCAAAACCCTTGTTGGCAATCACAGAGGTCAGACGTTTCTTGTAGTTGGCCTCCAGGTTTGCACACATCTCAGGAGGGATTTTGTGCCACTCCTCTTTGCAGATCTTCTCCAAGTCATTAAGGTTTCGAGGCTGACGTTTGGCAACTCGAACCTTCAGCTCCCTCCACAGATTTTCTATGGGATTAAGGTTTGGAGACTGGCTAGGCCACTCCAGGACCTTAATGTGCTTCTTCTTGAGCCACTCCTTTGTTGCCTTGGCCGTGTGTTTTGGGTCATTGTCATGCTGGAATACCCATCCACGACCCATTTTCAATGCCCTGGCTGAGGGAAGGAGGTTCTCACCCAAGATTTGACGGTACATGGCCCCGTCCATCATCCCTTTGATGCGGTGAAGTTGTCCTGTCCCCTTAGCAGAAAAACACCCCCAAAGCATAATGTTTCCACCTCCATGTTTGACGGTGGGGATGGTGTTCTTGGGGTCATAGGCAGCATTCCTCCTCCTCCAAACATGGCGAGTTGAGTTGATGCCAAAGAGCTCCATTTTGGTCTCATCTGACCACAACACTTTCACACATTTGTCCTCTGAATCATTCAGATGTTCATTGGCAAACTTCAGACGGGCATGTATATGTGCTTTCTTGAGCAGGGGGACCTTGCGGGCGCTGCAGGATTTCAGTCCTTCACAGCGTAGTGTGTTACCAATTGTTTTCTTGGTGACTATGGTCCCAGCTGCCCTGAGATCATTGACAAGATCCTCCCATGTAGTTCTGGGCTGATTCCTCACTGTTCTCATGATCATTGCAACTCCACGAGGTGAGATCTTGCATAGAGCCCCAGGCCGAGGGAGACTGACAGTTCTTTTGTGTTTCTTCCATTTGCGAATAATCACACCAACTGTTGTCACCTTCTCACCAAGCTGCTTGGCAATGGTCTTGTAGCCCATTCCAGACTTGTGTAGGTCTACAATCTTGTCCCTGACATCCTTGGAGAGCTCTTTGGTCTTGGCCATGGTGGAGAGTTTGGAATCTGATTGATTGATTGCTTCTGTGGACAGGTGTCTTTTATACAGGTAACAAGCTGAGATTAGGAGCACTCCCTTTAAGAGTGTGCTCCTAATCTCAGCTCGTTACCTGTATAAAAGACACCTGGGAGCCAGAAATCTTTCTGATTGAGAGGGGGTCAAATACTTATTTCCTTCATTAAAATGCAAATCAATTTATAACATTTTTGACATGCGTTTTTCTGGATTTTCTTGTTGTTATTCTGTCTCTCACTGTTCAAATAAACCTACCATTAAAATTATAGACTGATCATTTCTTGGTCAGTGGGCAAACGTACAAAATCAGCAGGGGATCAAATACTTTTTTCCCTCACTGTACATGAACATTACTGTGTGTGTATATATATTTGAAGTATACTCAGTATATATATATATAAATAAATATATGTTTCACATTTTTTGTGTAGGTAGATGTCTTTGACTGGTGCTGTTAAAAGTAGCTCGCAAGTCAAAAATGTGTGAGCACCCCTGGTCTAGAGTATGACCAAGGACATGTGTTGCCTGATTTATATGTTGAATAAGACCAAAGGAATCCAAGATATTACAAAATTCAGTAACCAGGGCAGCAGACATTAAAATCACCGAATAACAACATACAATCATACAACGGATCAATAGAAGTTAAAAATTCACAAAAATCACTTAAAAAAGCATTGTCCAGGTTAGGTGGCCTATAGATCAAAGCACAGAAAAGCGTGGAAGAGGTTGACGCTAACGCAACACACTGCACCTCAAACGACGAGTAAATCCCAACAGAAACTGTCCATATGTTAAGTGACTGTTTAAAAACCATAGCAACTCCACCGCCCTTGCCAGAAGGTCTTGGAGGACTAATAAAACAGCAGTTCGGCAGACAGAGTTCCTCCAAGACTGTTGACTCACCAGGACTAACCCAGGTCTTTGTCAGGAATAAAATATCCAAGTTATGTTTGGCAGAAAAGTCATTTAAAATGAAAGTTTTGTTGCACACGGACCTAGCATTAACTAGGGCCATATTCAGAGGAGACTGAGGTAACGAGGTCAGATCCGGTGAAACGAATTCCAGTTGGTGGAGATTTAAACAGTTCACTCTTCTCTGACAAATCCGTAATCGTGGAGGAGCAGAGCAATTAGATGAGTGTAGGAAGTCCAGGAAAATAGGCAGATGAAAAACATATCTGTAATCCCATGACTGTCGCGTCAAGTGGAGTCCCTCCAAGCTTATAGTAACCAAGGGAAACTCCATCGATTGTATGGAGGAAGCAATTGTCCGTCTGATTCTCACCCGAACACCAGCATGATTCCTGTGGCGCTTCCTTAGAGGAGGAAAGCAGCAAGGTAGCCGGCGAGCGCACTCCACCGCGGGTCAGCTGGACGAGGATTGAAAACGAGAATGCAGAGTAGGACAAAATCGCAGATGAGCTCCCATACAGCTTTCGATGTTAAGCAAAGCTTGATGATTGGTATCATGTAGATTCAGTGTTGACCTACAGCGTGGCACACACAAAGGGTGCCAATAATTGTTGCACACCTATATTTAACAAAGTTTTCTTTGCAATTGTTTGATATCCATGAGAGCAGAGTATTAGTGAAGGGCACTGTAAATAAAGTTAAGAAAGAGGTTTAAGTGGAACTCAAACAAAATTGGCTTCTCTCTGCTAAAAAATTACATGTCCGTATTTCACATGTCTGTTGTGTTTGCGCTCCATCAACTTTTCTTTTTTTTTTTTTTCAACAAATCCGTAGTTGTCCACACTGGGTGATTTTGAGATTTGGAGTCCATCACTCAATCACACTACAGGGTAACCCCAGACATGTTTCTGAATCACAGATACAGTAGATAGGTGTGGATTTTAAGCAGTGTTTCAACTGTGAGCCCATGCATGCTGCATAGTGGTGGATTCAGAACATGGGAGGTGTCTACACTACAGTTCTGCAGAGAAGAAAAACCCAAAAACATCAGTGATATCACCAACAACTTCCACAGGGCAAGTTATCACAATCCACTGTTCGAAAAAGGCTTTCAAAAGCAGAAATATTGAGGCCATACCGCAAGATGCAAACCACTCATGAGCAGTAAGAATCGGAAAGGCCAGATCAGAATTTGCAAAGAAATACAGAGATGAGCCACAAAAGTTGTGAAGCCAAGATTAACCTCTACCAAAGTGATGGAAAGGCCAATGTGTGGAAAAAGAAAGGATCTGCTCATGAGTCAAGCATGGTGTAGGTAGTGTCATGGCTTGGGCTTGCATGGTTGCTTCTGGAATGGGCTCACTAATCTTTATTGATAATGGTAGCAGCAGAATGAATTCAGAAACATTATGTCTGCCAATTTACAGAGAAATTCAACCAATATAATTTTGAGGAACTTCATCATGAAGCAAGACAATGACCAAAAGCACACTGCCAACACAACTAAGGACTTCATCAGGGAAAAAAGTGGAAGGTTTTAGACTGACTAAAAGGAGACTGAAGGGAGAAACCCCCCAATACAAGCAACAACTGAAAGAAGCTGCACTACAAGCCTGGAAAAGAACCACAAAAGAAAAAAATGCAACAGTTTGCTGAGTCACTGTCTTGATGCACTTACTGCAAGCAAGAGATATGCAACAAAATATTAACTGTTTTTTTTTTGGTTTAAAAAAAAAAAAAATCAATTATTGAGCAAGTACATAAAAAAAAATCAGTGTTGAAAACTGTCTCCTTACCTTACCCCGATTCGCAACGGTAATCTTATAATAGCGATTTATAATTTGAGCTGTCGGGTCGGATTTCATGGTAAATGTCATGTCGTTTGACGTCATTCACCTTTGCATGGTTGTCATGTCAGTAAACAGAAAGATGAAGACACAACTACTATATCGCGTGTGTGAGTGCTGAGGATGGGGGAGTGTTTGTAGCACAACCCACGTAAATAAATAAATAAATAAATAAATAAATAAATAAATAAATGCTGTAAATTTTTGTGTTTCAAACGGAGATGGCGATAAAGAGGCAAAAGTTCAGTACTGCAGTTTCAATTTACTTTAAAACTATCTGTTCCTATATTTTGCTCAAACTTTTCAAAAAAGTGATATCTTTTGAATGTGTAATGCTGCCCCATGATGAGCAGCAGTTCTAAAAGATGCAGAATTGTCAGGTGACCAAATAAGGGAGAAAACTTAAAAAGTCAAAAAGGGAAAAATAAAAAAGGCACTCAACTGTACAAACAAAATGCTTCTGAGGCTGTAGGAACTAAAAACAGTCTAACCACAAAGAAAGATGTGAGTGATTAGGAGTGGATTTCTACAGAATAAGCTGTGATACCCAAAGACGTAACTTTTAAACAGTTCTATGCAAAGTTTGGGCACCCCTGGCAAAATGACATTTTATTGATTTTTTACATAAAAGAAGTTAGCACAACTGCTTAAAAAAAACATTTTTCTGCTAATGTTAATGCACAGTTACTTTATGTTTGATTAACTTAAATAGAATAGTAATTGTGGCATGTGCAAAAGTTTGAACACCTGCCCTGTAAAGTTTCAGAACTTAATTAACTTAGGCATTAACTGAGTTAATAGGACTTGTTAGGCAGGTCAAGAATTGTCATTAGGAATTGATTCAGAATGCAGCAGCACGTCTTCAACCAGCCCAAATGGACTCATGTCACACCATCTCCCTCCACTGGCTTCCTGTAGGCGCCCATATCAAATTCAAGGCCTTGATGCTCATGTACAAGACCTTGTAGGGGAGAGCACCCTCCTACCTCAACACTCTCCTGAAGGCTTACGTTCCCTCACGCAATCTGCAATCGATTAATGACCGACACTTAGTAGTGCCTACTCAGCGTGGCTCAAGGTTCCATTCCAGAGCCTTCACACGAACTGTTCCTCAGTGGTGGAATGAACTTCCAACCTCAGTCTGGACCACAGAATCTGTCACTATCTTCAAAAAACAGTTAAAGACTCACCTCTTCTGTGAACACATAACTAACGCCTAAAACACCAACCCTACATTATCCTAAAAAAATAAAAAACAATAAATTAAAAAAATACATACACCTGAATACACTTACACCTCTACTCTGTGCACTTTGCTTCTCTAGAACTCAATTCTAAATCTTGTATAGTAGCACTACTTGTATTGTTCTCTGCTTGATATATTACTTTGCTTGTATTTCCTCATTTGTAAGTCGATTTGGATAAAAGCGTCTGCTAAATGAATAAATGTAAACGTAACGTAAATCCAGGGCATAAAGAATTCTCTGACTCTTTTAACCTAGTGCTAACGCTCAACAACCATGGGCTCCTCTAAACAGCTCACTGAGGAGCTGAAAATGAAGATACAAAGCAGAGAAACGCTATTTAAATATCTCAAAGCACTTTCAGCTCACAATTTCCACTGTCTGAAATGCCATTAAGAAACTGCAGTGAAGGGGAACTGTGGAAGTCAAGGCAAGATCTGGAACACCAGGAAAACTCTCAAATAGATATTTTGATGCATATCAAAATAAATAACTATTTACATTATGGAATACATTTTCAAATGTACCTATTTGCACAGTTGGCATTGCTTGCAGGAACATTTAATTTTCCTTGGCTTGGAAAAAAAACTTTTCCAACGCCTGTCTGTATAGGGTATGCTTACTGATAAGCGTGTTATCAATACTTAGTTGGACGATGGATGATACAATCATAAACAAAGTGTCTGCTCCATGACTGTCTGCAGCAGCAGTCACAGCAGAGTTTAGCAATCACACTGATCAGAGCTGTACAACCCTGCCATAAGTACAAAGACGTTACTAGGACGAAAGGAGGACACCTTTCTTCGTTTGATAACGTTAAAAGTAATGTCAGGCTTGCGACTGATTTTTTTAAAAAGATGAGAGAGCGAGCTGACAGCACGGCGCGAGAGCAACGGTGGTCGAGTGAGCTAGACAGCGAATGAAGAGATGAAGAGGTAGCGAGAAAGCCGGTGAATGGAAGAAATAAAACGTATACAAAAATTGGTAGTTGTACGCTCTTGACAATGTTACCTAATGTCATTAAGCTGTTGTTTTAACTTATCGATAACGTTAGAGTTAGGTCACTTTGCACTGAGTGTTCAGTTCGGTGTTGAGGTTAGCTCTACCATTACTAGACAGCTAGCTAGCCAGACCAACTGTTAAAATAATATGTGTAGCGTTAAAGTTTAATGTGAACACATTAAATACAAAAAGGCATTCTTTTTTTAGGCATCCAATACACAAACTGCTAAATGTAGTGTTTTTATTATTGAGTTAGGAAAAAAGTTAGCTTATTGTACCTCAGAAAACGTTGCCGCTGCTAGTCTCCTGTTGAATTTTGGCGTACCAACTATATACGGGAAACTCTGGTCTATATGCTGGGCATAAAGGACAGCAATGCCCTCAAATGGCATAGGACCTGCTGGAAGATTTTGCTGACAAATATTATCTGCAAGGAAGTGTCATCAGAAGGAAACTTTACCTGTGACCTAATCACAAAAGTCAATGTCTGAAGTATCCAATACAATATCTAGATAAGCCAGAGGCATTTTGGAAACTGTGCTGTGGACTGAAGAAGTAAAATGGAACTCTTTGGCCACAATAACTAGGTATGTTTGAAGAAAAAAAGTGCAGCATTAGGTGAAAAGAACACCTTGCCAACTGTTAAGCATGGACCTATTATGCTATGAGCTTGAGTGACAGCCAGTCACAGTGGAACCAGTGTGCAGGCTGACAGAAAAATGGATTCCAGTAAATATCAGCAAATTCTGAATGACAATGATCCAAAACGTACCTTCAAATCCACCATGAATTACTTCAAGAAATGCAAGCTAAAGCTTTTGGAGTGGTCCTCACAGTCTCTTGACTTAAATATAATTGAAAATCTGTGTGGAGATCTTAAACTTTTTGTGCATACAAGACAGGCCATGAATAGCTTGGCAATAATAGCTTAATGCATCAAATATAAGTAAATAAAATAAATTGTGCCTTAGTGTTTGTAGAAAATGTTTTTTAATAGTTTGCTGCAAAGGTTTAGTTTACTTATTTCACATCAAAAATCAACAAAACATAATTTAGGCAAGGGCTCCAGAACATTTGCATACAATTGTTCCCACAAAACCCCTAATGAACTCACCATTATTAATGACCAAGTAAAAGAAAATGTAATTGAAAGCTACATGTACATTTTACTAGGAATGTCCGAAACATCCTGAAGACCTTGCTGATTTCTCTAAATATAACTTCACTAAATCCTCCTGTACACAACAGAATTTCAAGTAGTAGACTTTTTTAATCAATATTTATGAATAGCTTTTAAAAATAAATAAATAAATATATAAATATATAAACACCCACAATCCCCAAAGAAAAATAAACTCCACTGCACTGAATATATTGTTCAGTCTCTAAGTACATTTGACTCCACATTTTCTACAAATCCTTGATTGATTTAAAGAAGACAACCCTCTACCTTTTCCATGGAAATCCAAAGTCTATATACAGTCATTCCCAATGAGGATTGGCCGAGAGCTCAAACATTTTCTTAGTGTGCAACTGGAAAAGAATTAATCCTCTGATATCCAGTGAAGATTTATAGAAATTGGCTTCAACAAGAAACTGCTTCAGCTTCAATTCTAACATTTATTTTCAGGTAAGAATATTAATCAGATGAAAACTCACAACTTGACTGACTGATATGCAGGGGTAGAAAAAAATACTCAGAAATTATATAACTCCAATATTCAAAAAAGTGAACTGATGCCTGTTGGTGAGGGGGCAGGCCAGGTACCCCTAGACTCAATCCCTTTCAAAATTAGTCTAAAGAAATTCAAGTATCTCGGGGTGTGGGTTACGCATAGTTATAAAGATCTATACCTAGCTAATTATCAGCCCCTGTTATCTAATCTGAAGCAAGATATTGAGCGGTGGAACCCCCTGCTCCTCTCCCTGGGGGGCAGAATCAATACTATAAAGATGAATGTGCTGCCTAAATTTTTATATGTTTTTCAGTGTTTCCCAGTGTTTCTTACAAAATCCTTCTTTTCAAAGCTGAACAATCAGATATCAGCCTTCTGGAACAAAAAGCCACCAAAAGGCATATATTGCAGAGACCTCGAGCGAAGGGAGGGATGGCACTCCCAAACTTCATGTACTACTACTGGGCAGCTAATATAAGATCGCTGTTGTACTGGATGGGGGAGAGTGCGGCAGCCCCTGGATGGACAATTATGGAGGGGGCGTCCATTGCGTCCACCTCTCCGGCGGCCCTACTGTGTGCTAAATTACCATCGCACAACCTCTGTCTAGCTTTACCTCTAATCCAGTTGTTGTACACTCAATCAAAATTTGGAATCAGTTTAGAAGATCTTTCTCTCTTGGGCACTTGTCACTCACAGGGCCAATTGCAAATAATCATCTGTTTATCCCATCTTTGCTGGATAAGACTTTCGTTACTTGGTCTAGAAAGGGGGCTGTCTTACTGTCTGATCTCCATTTTGATGGTGTTTTTGTCTCATTCGAGCAGCTAATGCAGAAATATGACATTCCCAGATCGCATTTTTATAAATATTTGCAGCTTAGAAGCTTTGTGGCCTTAAATTCAGACACCTTCCCATTGTGCCCTTCCAATTCGCTGTTGGATGCAATTTTTAAATGTAAACTGAAAAGGAAGCAAACAATAAGGGTTATCTATGACCTACTCGGCATGCATGATTTGTCGTCCCTGGATCTCCTTAAGAACAAATGGAAGACGGATTTAGGTGAATCAATTTCTGATCATGATTGGCGCAAAGTAATCCAGGGGATTTTCTGCTCCTCCATATGTCTCAGACATGCAGTTGACCAATTAAAATTGTTCACCGTCTGCATTGGTCCAAAGCTAGACTCTCTAAGATCAATTCCGACATAGCTCCAACATGTGATCGATGCAGACAGGCTCCAGACACTCTGTTGCATATGTTCTGGACATGTCCAAAGCTGTACACATTCTTGCAATCTGTATTTGAGACTTTCACTAAGATATTGGGAAGGGTAGTACAGCCGTCCCCTCTTATTGTGATGTTTGGGGTGACCCGGAGAATATTCCTTTTAGATGGTGTGAGATCAGCATGATGTCCTTCTGCACTCTCCTGGCCAGGAGATTAATACTGTTTAGATGGAAGGATCCTGCTCCATTGGGTCAGGGAAGTCATGTGTCATCTTAAGTTGGAAAAGATTAGATACACTGCCAGGGGAGCGACTGGGAAATTTAACAGAATCTGGCAACCTTTTCTGTTCTTTGTCAGAGACATGGATGCTGACAGTATTATGTTATCATTGTCTATAATTTTATTTCTTTTGCTCTCTTCTTTTCTATGGTGGTCTGGCTTTATAATATGTAATATGTATGTTCTATGTCTGGCACTGGGTGGGGGAGTGGGGGGTTTGTTCTATTTGTTTGGTTGGTGTTGTATGTTTCATTTGAAATGCTAATAAAGAAACCTTGATAAAAAAAAAAGAAATTATATAACTGAATGTACAAATATGCAAGAATATCGCTCAATTTAAAGTGGAAGTACACAGCCAAAAAAAAAGTAAATAAGTTGTACTCAATAACATAACACGTACGCAAGTATATAAAAGTAAAAATTCTAAACTGAAGAAATTAAGTAATGTCAAAAGTGTTCATGTCAAAAATAACTTATTATTACTTTCCTAAAACTGTCACAGATCATTTTCGATTTAAAGCAATCAGGCTGTTTGCCTGAAAACATCATTCAGTCTCTGCAAGTTGGCTGGTGATTAACACAATTTGCTGTCTCTATGAGCATATATGTAGCATTAGTCATTCATATTGCACATGAGCGCACAATATGAACGACGAACACATCGTATTTGCTAAGTCAATTAGTCAAATATATTGTAAATGGACAATATATACCATTACCCAGACTTTGAATTACTGCCTAGCTAATAATGTTAGCTATTGGAATCAAAGTTAGTCTAATATTCTACTTTCTACTTGTTATGTAAAAAGAAAAAGTGATGCTATATTGTATAAATTTGAGTGTAAGAACCTAATGCGTAACCTTTTTCTGTTAAATAATTCTACAGTGCAATTTCTTATCACAGAATCCTCATTCTGAAAGTACCATATTGAATTCAATTCATTCCAACTCTAATGGCTACTCACAACTTCTGCTGCAGAACAAAGCGCATTTCTCTGACAGAACTGATTACCACATTTGGTTTGTTGGTCAAAGGTTCAGCTGCAGGATCAGTGAACAGAAAGAGGCGACAGATTGCATGCACAATAACAGAGTGGTAATTAATCGTACCTACTGCCGCTGAAAAGGGCACAGCAATGATGAATGAATGCAGCTGGAAAGGTGAATCCATCTCACTGCAGTAATCTAGTCTTAATCAAAACTCCTGAGGGGTTTCTGATATGTTGATTCAGAATGAGAGAAGTGATTTTTAAACCATGAAAAGACTTGCACTTTACAATCACCAATTATGAACGACATGAATGTAACGCGTGATTCTGACCTGTGTTGGATTAGCCCATGTTTACTTCTGTGTGTTGTGCTTTCAAAGTCTTCATTAAAGAGGATGGAGGACTTCTGTGTAATATGTTGGAATTTTTCTGTCTTATAACTTTATGGTGTCATGTTTTGTAATCCAGTTTTCCATGTTTCCAGTTTTTTTGGAATCCATGTTTTATAATCCAGTCATGATTTGATTCGATTCATGATACTGGTTTCACGATTCAGTTCAATTCTCAGAATATTTTGAACAAAATGATGATTGAAAAGACATTTTTTAATTTCTGAATCAAAAATAATGCAAAATATTGTGCATTTCTGTCTGTATAAAACTACATTTAAAAAAATGCTATGAACGAGGTTTACTATTATAAACAAAATGTACTACAGGTTCACCATATCTTAAAAATTAATTAATTAATTTTAAAAAGTCTCTATTTAATTCTATTTAAATTCTATTTACCCGGAAATAGTGCTTCAAATTCTAAAATCCACAAGTTCCGCAGCCTCATTCTCGGAATCTGTGGATCACAGCGGCACGGGACTGGTGTCATTTGAAAACTACTGAAGAACTTGTTTTAACTGTTATTACAAGGTCATGTAACCATTAATAACCTATAATGTGCATCAGTTGCGATCTAGCACGATCAGTCAGCAGGCTCTTTATATATTTTATGGGTTGCACAGATTTGGACCTCTGGTGTTCAAACTGTTCATTTGCATTAGATGTATAACTACTAGGTTTCTGATGTGCACTACGTGAATCGCACATTCCCACAATGCACATAGTCACATTGTGATGCATCGTGTCAGGATGTATCGTTACACCCCTACTGGTTACAGCTATTGTAATGTAAGTGATAACAGGAACTAATTTGTTTTGGGGACATTCCACAGCATTTAATGTAACTATAAGGGATTAAAAAGTATGATGTCACAGTTCAATAAATAATAACTAATCTGTGGTTCATGTTAAGCCACATCACACTACCCCATTGCTGATTATTTTCCTATTATTGTGCACCTCTTCATGTTATAGAACTGAACAGAATGCACATATGTATATGAATTGGCTCCTTTTTAGGGCTGTAAAATAACTTAAAATACTCAGGGCTTTTTCTCAATACTAAATTAATTATTATTTACTCCAATTATTCACCAGTTTCTTTTTTTTACCATATTAAATCAAGAGAGGATTGTCTATACTTTTTTAATTATAAATCCTTCAATTGTATCTACGAGCGCTCGATGTCAAGTGGGAAGATGTGGAAATCGACGCTTCCGACCGAGCCCGCTGGCGAATGCTTGTTGCCCGATGCGCCCCGCTGCGCGGACGGAACTAACTAACTAACTAACTTCAATTGTATAAATCCCAGAATTATACACTAAATCACAGTTAATTGATTGGATTATATAAATGCTAAAGTGTTAAAACATATTAACCCCAAACAGAATGTGACATCTGACCATAGCCAGATAACTCATTTAATAACTCAGTAACACCCCCTACACACGTTTTTTCTTATGGTGAAACAGAAAATTAAAGAATTCAGTCAATTTCCGAGGAAAAGAGACATGATAAGAGAGGGAATTGAGGGAAATCATTCTGTGATATTTAGATGTGCTCTCTTACCCCGGCTGCAAAGCCCAGGCTTCCATCCAAGATCCGCTTCTGAAAGGAGCAATAGGAGAGAATCAAGGACAGTTAAGATATGCCGTTGCAATGTGTTTTCCATTTTATTTTTACTCAAGAGGTGACCTGAATTAAGTACTTCAAATCATCAGACGTATTGGCTGTGCCCAAATCTTCAAACATTGGTTGATATTTTTCTAAAGTCTATAGGACCAGTGACTGTCACTTCCCACTTTGTGTATTTACAGACTGTGGTGGGAGAGAATTAGAAACAAGTTCCTCAAAACACACATCTTAAAGTGCCACACAATGACCCATATTCCTGTATTCAATACTCCCTGTGTCAAAGCTTTTGCAACAACAGACACAGATAGATGAACCACAGAACAGCTGTTAAGTACTTACCTGATAGAAGTACGAATTTCCACTGTGGTCATTTTGCCAGCTTGTGTACCCGACAGAGAAAATAAGCGAATGCTCAAGTATTTTCAGGGAGTGCTTTAGTTGTAAGGACGTTTAACTCCTTTTGCTCTTTAAAGCTTCTTCGCAAGTGATTCGATACTTTTGGCAACAAATTACAGTGATATCAGAGGCTATGTCATTATGACAGACACTAAGCACTGGATATTTTTATCATTCTGTATGTTTAAGTAACAGTGGGCTTCATTTATCAAGCTGGATATAAACGAATGTATTCGAAAATTGGTTGTACAAGCGTTAACGACATTTTTATTTTTTTTACTGGTAAAACGTTTGTATCCTACTTATGCATAAGAAGACTAACTAATGTAAGCCATAAACAAATGCCTCAGCTGACAGAAGATTTAGCATTCACTTATTATTTATGGAACACTTAAATTATTGCTGCTACACTACAAAATACAGGTGCATCTCACAAAATTTGAATATCGTGGAAAAGTTCATTTTTTTCCTGTAATTTAATTAAAAAAGTGGAACTTTCATATATTCTACATTCATTACATGAAGCGAAATATTTCAAGCCTTTTTTTGTTGTTTTAATCTTGATGATTACGGCTTACAGCTCACGGAAATTAAAAATCCAGTATCGAAAAATTTTTGAATAAAGAATTTATAATACAATAGCCTCAGATTTCTGTTCTTGGCTGACAGGAGTGGAACCTGATGTGGTCTTCTGCTGTTGTAACTCATCCACCTCAAGGTTTGATGTTTTGTGCATGTTGAGATGCTTTTCTACTCACTACGGTTGTAAAGAGTGATTATGTGAGTTACTGTATCCTTCCTGGCAGCAAGAACCAATCTGGCCATTTTCCTCTGACCTATCTTATCAACAAGGTGTTTTCACCCATAGAACTGTCACTCACTGGATGTTTATTGTTTTTCACACCATTCTGTGTAAACTATAGAGGCTCTTGTGTGTGGAAAAACCCAGAAGATCAGCAGTTTCTGAAATAATCAAATCCATCTGGTACCAATATCCATGCCACAATCAAAGTCACAGAGTTCACACTTTTTCTTCCTTCTGGTGTAATCTGGAGCTCTTGACCTGTCTCTGCATTTATGTGTTGTTCTGCTTCCACAAGATTGGCTGATTAGATAACTGAATAGAACTTATATCTATTGGCATAGAGGTCAGTCAAAATTATTTCCCTTTACACTGATCATTCATTTCATGCTCCCACCTGTCTGTGCACTTGAACTTTTATGGAGTTTTGTGGGCATTACTACATGCAAATGAGCACGCAATGCATCAACAAACACATGAGTAGAAAGAAAAATCAACATTTCCTAAAATTTTGTAAATCTGGTGGAATTTTTGTTTGGTTTGGCTTAAGAATGTGAACTATACCACAAGTTATAACCGTCTCACAAGTGAAACAGGAATAAAAGAGGAATAAAATAGGTCAGCAACATGGTGGTGTGATGCAGCCTGATGAGAAGACAAGTTACTGTTACCACCCTGAAGTGGTTATTTTCCTATAACAGCACATCCTGAAGTGTTTTACAGTGGTGCTTGAAAGTTTGTGAATTTTCTATATTTCTGGATAATTGTGATCTAAAACATACTCAGATTTTCACAGAAGTCACACAACAAGAATACAATTAAACAAATGAGACAAAAATATTATACTTGGTCATTTTTTTACTGAGGAAAATGATCCAATATTACATCTCTATGAGTGGAAAAAGTATGTGAACCTTTGCTTTCAGTGTCTGTTGTGACACCCGTGTGCCACAATAACTGCAACTAACCACATTTTTATTGGTTGACCACTCCTGGAGAGGGTAACAATGGTCTGTCGAACTGTGGATTGGAGGAGTCTAAACGCTTTAGAGATGGTTTTGAAACCTTTTCCAGCCTTAGGAGCATCAACAAATCTTTTTTCTGAGGTCCTCAGATGTCCTCAGAAATCTCCTTTGTTCCTGCCATGATACAACAACCATAATTTCTACAAACGTGTTGTGAAGATCAGACTCTGATAGATCCCTGTTCTTTAAATAAAACAAGGTGCTCACTCACACCTGATTATCATCCCATTGATTGACAACACCTGACTCTAATTTCACCATCAAATTAAACTGCTAATCCTAGAGTTTCACATACTTTTGCCACTCACAGATATGTAATATTATATATTATCATCATTTTCCACAATAAATAAATGACAAAGTATAATATTTTTGTCTCAATTTCAATTTACTGTTAGATAGCCCCTTGAGATGCATCATCTCATTTTAAATTGGGACGAAAAGTTAGAACGATTACAATGACCTTACAACGAAAAGTAAGACATATACAAGGTCATAAATTTAGCCAATATACAATAGAGCAATGCACATAAGAAGAAAACAAAACAAAAAAAACACCAACAACAGGGCACAGTTAACCACATATGGAAAGTAAGGGTGCAGTCATAACAGGATAAAAATCAGACTTATGCAGCACATAGACCAGGCAAAGTAGCTACACTTGCTCACATCAATAGCATGAACATGGTGTATTAAGATATTGCAATAAAGAGGACTTAAAACAACAAAAAGAGGTAATAGATCTTAAGAAAGGCAGACGTTTATTCCAGTCACAAGGTGCTTTAAAATGAAAAGCTTTACGTCCGACCTCTGTAGAAATTCTTGGTACCCTAAAAAAAGAGATGTTGCATATCCCTAAGAGGATATACGGAACTAAAAGAAACATGGAAGTGTTTCAAATATGGGGGACAATTGAAGTAAGCACATTTGAAAATAAACTTAAATCAGTGAAAGTCCCTTCTTGATTTGGGCTGAAACCAGTTAAGTGATTCATACATAACACAGTGGTGAATATTGAATGGACACCTTAAGACAAATCTACACAGAGAACTGAAAACAACAGTGAGTGGCCTAAGGACAGTGTCAGTGGTATTCAGATAAATAATGTCAGCATAATCGATAGTAGGCATTATCGGCTGGGAGATTATTCTTTTAATGACTTCAAAGGAAGAAAAATTAAATGGACATAGAGTGAGCGCAGAGAACCATATATTGTTGGGTTTTTTAAAATAATATACTCGTTATAAGGTTTAAAACTAAGTTCTGGATCAATCCATAGACCAAGATATTTAAAAGAATCCAGATTCTCCATGGTAGACCCATCTTCAAATTGAAGATGCATATTGACAGCACGTTGACGGCTATGCATTGATCCAAACAGCATGCTGCAGGACGACTTCTAGTTCAACACTAATTTATTATTATAAAGTCATTTTTGAACCTCATTAAAATCCGATTTAAATAATTCAGAATTAGATTACTATCTGAATCAGAGGTGTAAATAACAGTGTCATCGGCATAGAGATAAACCATTCAGTTTGAGTAGGTGCCAGAAAAGTCATTAATGAAAACAGAAAAGGTCTTAAAATGGATCCTTGAGGAACACCCTTTTCAACCAGTAAATATTCCAACTGGGCTCTTTGAAAAGTAACACGCTGCGTTCTATTACGTACATAAGAATTAAACCATAATAAAGCATTAAGATTTAAACCGATAGAGTAAAGCTTGTCAAGCAGAAGACAGTGATCCACATATCGAAATATCAAAAGCCTTAGAAAGGTCAATGAAAATAGCACCGGTAAGATGGCCCTTATCAAAGGTTGAGAATACATCATTCGTAAACTTTTAATAGAGTTGTGATAGTGGAAAAATTATGCCTAAAGCCAGACTGATATGGAGATAAGATATTATACAGATTGATGTATTGTGATGATTGAATATTTTCTCAAGTATTTTCACTGTAGTACAGACGATAGATATTGGGCAATAATCATAAGCATCAGCAGCTTTAAAAATAGGAGTAACCTTTGCACATTTCCACATGGTGGGAACAGTACAAGTGGACACAGACAAATTAAATAAATCCACAAGTGGAAACATGAGCTGCAAGTTTGATAAACCTAGCCTCAAGGCCATCTGGCCCAGAACTGCTGCTTTCCTTCAACTCACATAAAGCATTAATAATAATAATAATAATAATAATAAACTTTATTTTATAAAGCGCCTTTAAAGCAGCTTCTAAAAGCACTGTGCATAAAATCACAGTCCACACATCTATAGGCATAATTGTTTTAAAAGACAAAGAGCTTGAGGCAAACAGCAATGTGGAGGAGCCAGCTATAGCATAGGAGTTAATATGTTTTGTTCCACAGATGTGAAATGAAGAAATGAAGTGCTAGTTAAAAGCCTGAGAAATAAAATTAAAAAAGGATGGGAAATAGTTAGGTTATCAACTCTTAGTTGATTCACAGCAGTTTTGTTGCTTTTATTGAGAACACGATTCAGGTGCTTCCAAAACTGTTTGGGATTATAAAGTCATGAGAAAGACAGTCTCTATAGTAATTGGATTTGGCGTTCATTGTTTGAGTCTTACATGGATTACGAAGATGTCTACAGATTTCCCAGTTCGAGGCAGCTTTAGAAGAATGATATTTGGCCCAGGTTTTATCCCTTTGTATAAAAGGATTAATCAGATGAGAGTTGATCCAGGGTAAGTGATTACTTTTGACTCTAAGCGTTCTAAAAGGAAAATGTTTATCAATAACATTGATAACTTCAGATTGAATGTAGTCCCATGCATCTATAGCAAATGGAATTAACTGAAACCTGTTCCAATTGAGAGAAATTAAGTCACGTATGAAATGATCAATGTTAATATTTTTAAATTGACGCAATCTGATATATTTAGGAGGAGCACGAGGGGTTCTGATTTTCCAAACTGACAATATAATAGAACGATCACTAAAACAATCAGACAAGACACCAGATTTAACTATCCTTTCCGGATTAGTGACCAGTATCAGGTCCAGAAAGGATAAGGACCGACTATCCACTCTAGTTGGTTCATTGATTAGTTGAACAAAATCTGTACTACCAATTAGATTTTTGTCGCTAGAGGAAGAACAATCAATCCAGTTGCAATTAAATTCACCAAGAATAATCAATTCTTTATACCTGCCTAGATAATTTATAGTGTCTTATATTCATTATAGTGAATTAATGTAGAGTGTGTCGGTGCAGATGGGGGCCTATAGATATTAATAATAATCAAACGCTCCTTCTGATGAAAGCTAATTTTGATTAAAAAAAAGACTTTCAAAATTAAGTAGGAGCAACACATTCAGAGACAAGATTTACATCAACATAAGCCACGCCACCTCCTCTAGATGGTCTATCAGCTCTATATATAACATAATTGTCAATTTCAATATCAACATCAGACATGTTATTATGCAGCCATGTTTCAGAGATCATAATAATGTTAGGTTCGTGATGAGTAACCAAACTCTAAGGAGATCAATTTTAGCAACAAGACTCCTGATGTTAATGTGAATGACCTTTAAACCTTTAATTAAATCAATAATACAAGTAATAAAAAAAAACAAGAAGGTCAGAGGATCATATTGAAGTGGGTAGTGGGTGAGGGAAACAAGAGCAGCGATAGAGCCTAGACAAACAAGAGCTAAGACACACAAAAAAAAAAAAAAAAAAACACAACAAACACGCAACATAGCGGAGTTCAAAAGATAAACTGATGAGAATAAGAACTACGGAGTCTCATTACCCACATAACATAAATAACAGTAAATAACAATAAATAATAATAAATAACAGAAATGAGAAAGCATCATCCAGCACGCAAAAATCTGGTCTCATACCAGTAATAGCAAAAAGAGACGGCCATTAATGCAGGGCCCGATAACAAATTTGATTAGGCACCGAACTGACCAAGTAGAAAAGAAATCAACACCATCAAACAGAGCAGTCAGAAAAGAAAAAACGGTTTCCACAGTAATGCACTCAAGCAAACAGCCATAACAAGCAGCACTGTATCCATGCTAGTTAACAGATGTATGGAGTGAAGCTACAAGGTCTTTAGCTTCATCAACTGAGGAGAGATTTCCTACCTCCCTCTTTTGCCTTGATGGTTAGGCTAGCAGGAAACAATAACGCAGGCTTAAGACCAAGTTTATAGAGGTCCAACATAACTTCACAATATTTAGAGTTCCTATACTTCACGATATTTAGAGTTCCTATACTTCAGGAGTGATGGAGATCCACGATATTGAAGCTTACCACGTCCAGCCCTGTCTTCACAAATGATTATGTCTTTCTACTGATACTTGTGTAGACAGATAATTATAGGCCTAGGTCATGGTCCTGGTCTTGGCTTAGCAAGATAATTATAGCCTGGTGGGCCCTGTCGCATTCCGGTACTGAACCCAGGACGCCCTTGCCGAAGACCTCCAACAACAATTCCGCAAAGAAGGTAGTGGGATGATGGCCCTCGACTGATTCAGGTAAGCCGAGTAATCGTTTAATATTCTTGCTGCAGCTACATGATTCCAGATAAGCCACTTTAGCCAGCAGGCATGATCATCAAAAAAGCAAAGCTGAAGTGCAATGAAGTTATGTCTGACAAAAAAAGTCAACTCGGAACGCTTGTAACTACGCTACCACTACATTATCGAGTCTCATTTGTTTAATTGGGTTCTCTTTGTCTACTTTTAGGGCTTGTGTGAAAATCTGATGTTGATTTAGGTCATATTTATGCAGAAAAATAAGAAAATTCGAAAGGGTCCACAAACTTTCCCTTACGCCACAGCAATTGGTCAACAATAACAATTTTTACGTTATTATAGAACGGCACAGAATACCTTTGTTTATAGTTATAGTTTAATGACATGGAACATCCGTGTAACAAGTTTGTTCCTGTTATAACTTATGTTAGAGCAGAAATTAAGAGTTTTCTCTCTTGAAGTAATAAAACTAAAAATGCACTTTCGTCATGTCACAGAGAATCCAGAGAGCGCAAACTGCGCTGTCCTGAAGAGTCTCCCATACAGGAAAAGTTACTGACTGGTACAAAGCACTGGTGTTAAATAAACTTCTCCTTACAAAAAGCTTCACCTTATAAACAATTATACATCTAAAACAACAGAAGCAAGTCATGATTAGAGCAGGAATTGTGTCTTACCTGTGTGCCGGAGAAGATGAAGACGAGCGCAGCCCCTGCAGCTGTGAGACCCCAGGTGAAGAGTGTCCCCAGCAGAGCCTGCACCACTGGACTGCGGTCTGCAAGCATTCTGCTTCACCTGACACAACACAATGACCAAGAAGTGCTCAGGAGGAACATTTGAGGTTTCATCTGTGTACTTTATTTACAAGAGAAAGGGGTGTGTGCCAAATCCTGTTTGCTCAAGACAAACAGAGCTTCTCATTAAAATAAGCAGTAAGTGCGAACATGTATTAAATAGCTCAGGTATGAAGTTAACCTTGTGTAGGTGAACGACTTTAACTGACTCATCTAATTGCTTTCGAAGCGTTAAAAAAAAACTGATTAAACTAAACGCACCAGAAATCCAGCACATACATGTATCTAAAGTCAAACAGCTAGTGGCATTTCTTGTTTGTTTATTTTTATTCACTACATACTGCAGTCAGGTATCTGCTGATTACAGTGACGTGTGTACAACTATATGTTTATCTCGCGACAGGCTGCACTAACAAAGTGTGTAATGAGTATAAAACAATGTTTAATTTAGAATATGTTAATTTTTCCAACACAAACAGCCCAAATTATAGACTACTTACTGCCAATGCAGACACCAAACGACCAAAGAGCGCCTTATTTACTTCCTGCTTCCCTGTACACGTGTCTCTGAGATCACGCGAGATCAGACTCGACCGCGAGATCAGACTCGACCGCGGACACTGGAATAAAGTTGGTTTGAAGTTGGACGTTCGATATTCGCGGATATGCGGAAATTAAGGGACCGTCTAAATAAAAATAAAATAGTAATAAATAAATAAAATAAAATAAAATAAAATAAAAATAAAAATAGTTTAATTTAACAAATATCAAAAATCTAAGAGGTGTGCGTCATACCTGACATTTAGCTGAACAATTTACAGTTGGATTTGTACCTGTAAATCATTCCCTTCAAATGCTATTGAGCTTTAAATTATGGTATATTTTGTGTATGAGCCCATGCAGTAATAAAGTACATGGCAATATTTACATATGATTTAATAGTTTATTTTGTTAAATATAAAAAATCTGAGAGGTGTGCATTATAGCTGACACCTACATGAACAGTTTATAGTTGGTTATATACTGTAAGTCATTCCCAAATGCTATTGAAATTAGAATCGTGTTTAACAATGTCATATGTAACTTCAGAGACGGTCCCTTAATTTCCTCATGTCTCCGAATATCGAACTTTATTCCAGTACTACGGACAAGCATTTAACCCCATTTTGTTGCTGTTCTGTTTATGCTTTCTGTTCTGCTGACAAGTTATGTAAAAAATTTCAGTGCATAACAATGCAAAATTACAGGTTACGTTTAAATGATGTTTTACACCTGTGGTCTGTGAGAAAAAGGTGGGTGACATTCTGTAGAGGATGTCATCATGTATCAGTATCAAGCTGTTATATATATTTATACTCAGTAAAAAAAAGAAACTTTCCTTTTTCAGAAGACTGTATTTTAAAGATAAATTTGTAAAATTCAAATAATCTTTACAGATTGTTATTGGAAAGGGAGGCATGAGGACTGCAGATGTGGCCAGAGCAATAAACTGCAATGCCTGTAATGTAAGATGCCTAAGACAGGAAAGACAGGGAGACAGGAAGGACAGCTGATCGTCCTTGCAGTGGAAAATTACATGTAACCGTGCGTGTCCCCAGACATGATCGAGAACTTGCAGATGTCTTGGTGGAAGAGTGGAGTAACATCTCACAGCAAGAACTGACAAATCTGGTGCAGTCCATGAGGATGAGATGCACTGTAGTATTGGGCGGCTGTGTCTCAGGTGGTAGAGCGGGTTGTCCACTAATCGTAGGGTTGGCGGTTCGATTCCCGGCCCGCATGACTCCACATGCCAAAGTGTCCTTGGGCAAGACATTGAACCTCAAGTTGCTCTCGATGGCAAGTTAGCACCTTGCATGGCTGCTCTGCTACCATTGGTGTGTGTGTGTGAATGGGTGAATGAGACAGTGTAAAGTGCTTTGGATAAAAGCGCTATATAAGTGTGCCATTTTAGTACTTAAAGCAGCTGGAGGCCACCAGATACTGACTGTTACTTTTGATATCCAGGCTGGCCTGGTCTGTCCTGGGAGTTTTTCCTTGCCACCGTCACCTCTGGCTTGCACAGTCGGGATAAATTGATCATTTTAATATTTAGATATGAAATTTATATATTCCTGTATAGCTGCTGAGTTACAATGTCCATTGTTAAAAGCACTATACAAATAAAACTGAATTGAATTGAATTGAATATTGACTCCCCCCCACCCCACCCCCCCTTTGTTCAGGGACTCATACCATTTCTGTTCCTCAAATGTCTGTGAAACTTGTTCAGCTTATTTCTCAGTTGGTGAATGTTTTTATGTCAACAAAAATATTTACACATGTTAAAAAATTTCCTGGAAATAAAAGAAGTTCAATGTGAGAGGACATTTCTTTTTTTAATGTGTATATAATATTAAATTACATTATATTAATATTTAGCTGAATATACACCAATCGGCCATAACATTAAAACCACCTGCCTAATATTGTGTAAGTCCCTTTGTGCCACCAAAACAGCTCTGACCCATCGAGGCTTGGACTCCACAAGACCTCTGAAAGTGTGCTGTGGTATCTGGCACTAAGACATTAGCAGCAGATCCTTTAAGTCCTGTAAGTTGTGAGGTGGGGCCTCCATGGAATGGACTTGTTTGTCCAGCATATCCCATAGATGCTTGATCGGATTGAGATCTTGGGAATGCAACACCCTGAAGTCTTTGTCATGTTCCTCAATCCATTCCTGAACAATTTCTGCAGTGTGTCAGGGAGCATTATCCTGTTAAAAGAGTCCACTGCCATCAGGGAATACCATTGCCATGAAGGGGTGTACTTGGTCTGTGACAATGTTTATGTAGGTATTTCATGTCAAAGTAACATCCACATGAATGCCAGGACCCAAGGTTTCCCAGCAGAACATTTGCATTTTATTGCCTCAATTATATTTAGAAAAACTGTGATGCATGAAAATATCTCTTTATTGTAGTATTTTTTTTATAATCCCAGGAAAAATACTGCCCCATGAATCCCTAGTGTCCCAAGCAGGCTTGGGGAGTATCAGAATACATGTAACAGCATTACACAATCAGGATACAAATAACTGGTAATTGTAAGCCGTTACAGTTACGTCAAAAAAAAAAAAAATTTAATCAGATTACAGGTACATTTTGTAAAAAGGTGAATATTATTAGGATTATTTTTTTTTTCATTTAAAGGCAAAGAAGTTAATCTTTTGACATAACACAATGTAGACAGCTGCTTGGTTATAGTTCTGGTTCTCTCTTGCCAGTCATGACTCACATGAGCATCCTCCTGGTGCATGCACAAATACATTTTGCACAAAGTTAATTTGGCACAAATTGTTCTCTGAAATTTTTGTTGGGGTGGCCATACGTTCTCTTTTCCCAGACATGTCCTCATTTTCAGACCTTAAAAAAGTGTCCAGCAGGGATTTATAAATTTGAGAATATGTCCGGGATTCGGCTTTAGTTTCATTATGATGTGCTTATAGTCTAATACTGCATCATGTGTGTGCATATTTGCATTGCTTTAACCCCTCTCTGTAATTCCCGCACACCAATTGGTCGATTCTAAAAGGCTTGCAGCTACTATTGGCCAAATTCCTGCCTCACAACCATTAACCTAAGGTGAAGTTGCTTGACAATAGCAGCAAATGCTAGCTGTCCTGAGTTGAAACAATGCCCATGGACATATAAGGTCATTTTTAACTTCATGTTATCACATTGCTTAATATTACATGGTCATTCAAATGTGTAAATGATGGCAGAAGATTCACTCGCAGTATCTAATATTTTATTTTATTCCATGGACATTCAAAGCAATGCAGGAATTTATGTGATGCTAATAGTGGGTCTTGTTCAGTGTATTAAAACCTGCATTCATAGTAACACTGTTTTGAACGCTATTAAGACACACACAAAAAAGTTGTCCTTTTATTGGAAACCAGAATATGGTCACCCTAACTTTGGTGATGTAATGTTACCTGCATCAGGGACAGTGATCTTTTATTTATTCTTTTATTTACTTCATTTATTCTTAAAAAGAAATCCAAACATTGAACATGTTTTAAGTCCTAAAATAAGCTCTAAATTAAAGTATTTTAGATCATATTGCTTTTCTCTTGACTTTATTTACATATATGACATTGAAGTAATCCAGAAGTAATCAGATTACATTACTTTCATATTGTGATACTTGTGTTACATTACTGATTACAATATTAAGTCATTTGTAACTGTAACAGAAACTGTCAAAGCTTTTCCACAGCATTCCCTGGACAGTGAAGACAATCTTTCCAAATGGGTGGACTTTTATCAAAGTTTTGGAGGACTGATCAAATAAGATGAATCCACTAAAAAGAAACTGAAAAATACTTTTTGAGTTATGCCAACGGCAGTACAATTGTCAATGAAAAAATTGTTGAACATATTAAAGTCTTTATAAACAAAGAGAGCCTGAACTTCTTAATATATCTGTACAGCTTTGTAACGATAGAATATTCATATAAAAGACAATACCAATTCAAGTCTTAAGTGTAACACACCCAGGTTTGTCAGACACATATTCATTTATTCAAGCTTATCATGAACCTATTCAAATTTAAATATAAATAAATAAATAAATGGGCTAGCAAGTATTTACAGTGGTGCTTGAAAGTTTGATTTAGTAGTAGAATTTTCTATACTTCTGCATAAATATGTGCTGGCTCAAATTTAGCCTATTACTCAAAAACACTTAAAATTCAACATAGAAGCAAATACTCACATCTATCTCCGAACCCAGTTGGAGATAGAAAAAAAGACACCAGCCGTGAGTGAGAAGAAGCAAGGGTCCAGATTTATTGGTTCCGTTCCACCACACGAAATCCACACCGATGAGAATTCTCAGAAGTGATCTGACACCCGGAGCTCAAGCTCCAGTATTTATACTGTATTTACACAGTAGATAACCAATATATTTCAGAAAGACTATGATATCAATAACCAATAGGGTTAAAAAGGAGCTCATCTACATTACCATTATGTTTTGAAAAAGGCCTTTCCAATTTACCATTATGTTTGAAAAAGGCCTTTCCAATTTACCATTAGGTTCTGAAAAAGGGCTTTCCAAGTTACCATTATGTTTTGAAAAAGGGCTTTCCAAGTTACCATTATGTTTTGAAAAAGGCCTTTCCAATTTACCATTAGGTTCGGAAGTGGAGAGAGACAAAACAATTTAGAGAGACCTTGGTCTCACTCTTATCTCACGGGGGCAGCTTGACTCAGCTACCCTTATAAATGGCTCCTCATGGTTTTCTCTTAAAATTAAGGCCTTCTTTGCGAGACAAGAATCTTCACCATCTGAATTATGAGTAAGTTACATTTTTCTGTATTTCTAGTTTATAATTTATTTTCATATTTGCTCTATATCTCTATTTTATATATAGTTATACTGCTTGCAAAATGGTTTACTGTACTTCCTACTTCATAATATCATTATATTACCCTTCTACTATCCTACATATCCTACTACTCTTTATTTTTATAAAGAGTATATATAAAGAGTATATATTTTATTATTATAAGATATTACCCTTATAATATCTTAATACTCCTTTTTATTATTCTTATAAAGTTATAATGTTATGTGTGTGTGAGAGAGAGAGACAGAGAGAGTGTGTGTGTGTTTTATGTCTACATGCCCACCCTTGACTGTACGAGAGTGTGTGTGTGTGTTTGCACTCCTCAGCTCTTATACTTCTTTTTGACTTTTTGACTAATAAACCATAGTGTGTTACTCTTAAAGTGTGAATCCAATTCGTCAATATCCGCCTAATACCGCTTCTGTGTGTCTAGATGCCCGTCGTCATTTTTCCTTCTCTCCTTTACTGCAGGGGCTGGATTTGAATCTGACCATTCTTCCCTCTTCTCACCTGTCAGTCCGCCCTACTCTCAGTGGTCTCCTTATTTCACCTTTGCTGACTATCTCATGTCCCCAGGACACACCCCATTTTCTTCCCCCTACCGCTCTCCTCAAGATTACGCACCCACCAGTCCTGTGAATTATCAATAAAATTACATGTTACTCATACTAGGTCTCCCTCATGTTTATTTCATGTCATTTTTATCCACAACATATGACATAAAACATCATCAGATTTTCACACAAATTCTAAAAGTAGATAAAAAGAACCCAGGAAAATGACCAATATTACATATCTGTGAGTATGTCAACCTTTGCTCTCAGTATCTGGTGTGACCCCCTTGTGCAGCAATAACTGTAACTAAATGTTTCCGGTAACTGTTGATCAGTCCTGCACACAGGCTTGGAGGAATTTAAGCCCATTCCTCAGTACAGAACAGCTTCAACTCTGAGATGTTGGTGGTTTCCTCACATGATCTGCTTGCTTCAGGTTCTTCCACAACATTTCTATTGGATTAAGGTCAGGACTTTGACTTGGTCATTCCAAAACATTAACTTTATTCTTCTTTAGCCATTCTTTGGTAGAACGACCATTCTTTGGTAGTGGGCTTAGGGTCATTGTCTTGCTGCATGACCCACTTTCTCTTGAAATTCAGTTCATGGAAAGATTTCCTGACATTTTCTTTAAGAATTTGCTGGTATAATTCAAAATTAATTGCTCTACCAATGATTGCAAGCCGTTCTGGCCCAGATGCAGCAACACAGGCCCAAACAATGATACTACCACTGTTACATCAGAAGACATATTGTTCTGGTGTGTGTTTTCACTCTCTCTCTCTCTCTCTCTCTCACTCCCTGTTCCGCTCTCACAGATCGCTCCACTTTAATTGGTCGTACTGAGATCATGCACGGGGATTGGAGAGGAGAAGATTGTGCATCTTTTAAAAGAGAGAAGAACGTTATGTCTGGAGATGACTGCGGATGTTTGGTGCATCTGTGATAGTTGGTGACGAATGAATAACGAATGTTATTTGATGCTTGAGTGAATTCGCTGATTGTTTATACTGTGTACGTGTGAAGGAAGTGAGAAATTGAAGTGAATTGTGTTTCTTAAGGAGTGTTTTTTATCGTGGGGTTTAGGTAGGCTATTGTATTTTCCCATCCCCTGTCTTTCCTTATATGTTGTAGCTGAGTGTACACCTTATTTGTATATGTTGCAACATAGTGTATATATTTCTGTTCTTTGTATCATGAAAGCTGTAGGGGTTGGGTGCTATTTATTTTGAGACATTCTTTTTGTACTCTGTTCTTGAATTAGCAAGGGTGTAAGGTTAGACTCTGTATTTTATTTTGAAGTACCTTTTCTGTTGTTAGGCTTTTTAAATTGATATGGGTCAAGTTAGCTCTAGTTTTGTTTATTATTTTGGCCTTGCCCAGCCCGGAAGAGATTTGATTTCAGAGTGATTTGGTTTTTGGGGATTATTTCATTCTTTCCCACATTAAATTGGCAAAGAAATCAAAGAAATGAAAGAAAAGTGTGTTGCCTTCATTTAATATGATTATTTATTTATTTATGTATTTATTTATTTATTTTATTACTTTGTGTTACACCTCAACCCTAGACCGGGGTCGTAACTCCATCAACATGTTTCACAGATGGGATAAGGTTCTAATGCTGGAATGCAGTGTTTTCCTTTCTCCACACATAGTGCTTATTATTTAAACCAAAAAAGTTTTGGTTTTGGTTTCATCATTCCACAATTTTGGTCTCATCATTCCACAAGACATTTTTCCAATGACCTTCTGGCTAGTCCACATGATTGTTCTCAAACTGCAGAAAGGCAGCAATGTTCTTTTTGCCATGCACACCATTGTTGTTCAGTGTTCTCCTCATGGCGGACTCATGAAAATTAACATTAGCCAATGTGAGAGTAGCCTTTAGTTGTTTAGAAGCTACCATGGGAAATTCCCCCATTGGCCCTTCACTATCATCACCCCATAATAATCCCCATCTCTGACTTAGCTACATCACTCTCTCTCCTCTCCACTAATAGCTGCTGTGTGGTGGAGTTTTGGTGCACTATGGCTGCCGTCACATCATCCTGGAGGCTGTTATACACTAGTGGTGGTTGAGGAGATTTCCCCCATACTATGTAAAGCGTTTTGAGTGTCTAGAAAAGCACTATATAAATGTAACTGTAACTAACTAACTTGCAGACAATTACACATCTTGTTCTTGGAGTGATATTGCTGGTCGACCACCCCTGGTGGTTTTGTTACCTTTACCAGCCTGATGAGCATCAACAGCTCTTTTTCTGCGGTTCTCAAAAATATCCATTGTTCGTGCCATGATACACTTCCACATGTGTTGTGAAGAGCGGACTCTGATTGATCCCTGTTCTTTAAATAAAATAGGGCGCTCACTCACACCTGATTTAATTTCACATTCAAATTAACTGCTGATCCTAGAAGTTCACATACTTTTGCCACTAACATATGTAATATTGGATCCTTTTCCTCAGCAAATAAATAACCAAGTATAATATATTTGTCTCATTTGTTTAATTGAGTTCTCAATTTTTTTCAGGATTGAAAATCTGATGATGTTTTAGGTCATAATTATGCAGATATATAGAAAATTCTAACTTTCAAGCATCACCTGAAAGAGTAATAAAAAAACAACTATAGAGTGTTATTAAACAATAAAACAATGGTATAAGATTAAACAATAATATTGCTTCAGAACATGCTGCAAGATTCACCAATTTGTAATTCTGATTTAAGTTTCAGAATCAAATTAATCACATATGCCATTACCCCTTTTCACTCAGCCTTAGATGTAGAGCACCTGCTGGTCTGTCAGTCAGTGGCAGATTTATGAAAGTCTAGCTAATTAGCATGTGTCTACCATGAATTTCAACACAGCCACAAAACAGGCAGAGCGATCATATCACAGCTGAAAGCAAAACATTATTTGGGTCATAAAAAAATATTTTTGTAACGGTAACAACACTGACCTTGTTCATGAAAAATATACTTTGCATTTCTGCAATTTGTCCTCAGTTAATATAGTGGGCAGGGGAATTCAGAAGAATGTGTAGAGAAATTAAGTTGTCAAACAAATTAAATTAAGTTACCTGAAATTACATTTTGTTCTTTATTATTTAATCAGTTCAAATGAATTCATTATTTAATCAAAAGCTCAGTGTGTTGAAACAGTGCTTATAATTTGTGTCATTTATTTATTATTTATTTTATTTAGCTTAGAGTAAATAATAAAATGGTATTCTTGCAGGCTATTTTGTAGTTTTCTTAGTATTGTGCTGGATTTTGTTGTGATCTCCTCAAGGACAGATACTGATACATTGGCCTTTATAAAATGGCACTACACTAAGCCAAAAAACCCCAAAAAACTGGATCTCAGACTATTGAAACCAAACACGTCCACTGTAGGTTTATTGGAGAGGTTTATTGTCTACAGACCCAAGCCATATGGGAGTTATTAACATTGCAACCCAATCATGGAGCAAGGCATTTCTAAGTTTACTGTTGCACATGGTGAGGTTTTAAATGCTAGATTTCTGCTTGCACCAGCTTATTCCCCCAAACCTCACACCCTTCCTGCATTGTACATGCATAATGAACACATTCATATATTTTTACACTGGAACTGACTACATTGCTGAATATTCATTCAGTAAACCTCAACCAGTTAGTTTGATGGCATCTTTTAAAGTGTCACAGAGAGTTTATTAAAGTTAAAATCACAACAGCTGAATTAACTTTGTAAACAAAGTCTCAATAGAATTATATTTCTACATTCACTGCACGTCTGGCACATCAGGTTATTATCAAGGTCAGGAATTCCTTTCAGGAGATCTGAGAAGAGCTCTACCTTCTATAGTGTTTACTATAATTATCCTTATAAATATCTTTACCTGATCCAACTGAGCATTGTATACATCAGAAGCTCTTCACCAGCTAGTAGAGGTGTACAATTTGTTACTGTACTGAAGTCTGTTTTAAGCATCTGTACTTTACTTAAGTTTATAATATTTTTTACTTTTATTGTATTCTACTAAAAAAGAATACATTTCTACTCATTACATTTTCAGGCACTATACAACTACATTCATCTATGTTTAGTGTCATGTATCCGGAGCTTGACTACACTTCCCAGTAGCCATTGTGCACCACAGGAGCACATCATGTTTCACAACTTTTGGTTAATCAGCACTACAGTGCTGTGAAAGAGTATTTACCTCCATCCTGATTTCTTCTGTTTTTGTGTACATCCCGTACTAAGTTGTTTCAGAAATTAAAACAAAATTTAAGACGAAACAAAGGCAACCTGAGTAAACACAAAATACAGTTTTTCAATGAAACTGTTTACTATTGAAGCAAAAAAGTTATCCAGTACCAACTGGGTCTGTGTGAAAATGTATTTGCTCCTGTAGTTACTAATTTACCGTCTATGAAACTGCATTCATAATGGGGTTCAGCTGGACTAGACACAACCAGGCCTGATTACTGCAAACCCTGTTCAATCACATTGTTATGAAACACGACTGGGACAGGAAGTAAGCGCAGGAGTAAAGTCTTTATTTACACTTAAGTCAATGTACGAGGAGGCAGGAAACAAGGTCTAAACATAAACTTACAGCTGAAACAAGAAACATGAACTTAAACAGCGCATGGAAACACTGCCACTTTTAACTAACTGAAACTTCTCTCATTTACCTAGAAATGAGGCATGAAGCACAAAACTTAGAACACGACTATGACATAAAACTCTCGTTTAACTATGGCCTGCAACTATTGTTCAACAATGACATAACACCCGTTTAACTATGGCATGAACACTCGTTTAACTCTAGCATGAAACACTCATTTAACTAAGGCATGAAACACTCGTTTAACTAAGGCATGAAACGCTCGTTTAACTCTGGCAGGAAACACTCATTTAACTCTAGCATGGAGCACTCGTTTAACTATAGCATTAACACTTGTTTAACTATGGCAGGAAACACTCGTTTAACTATGGCAGGAAACACTCGTTTAACTATAGCATTAACACTCGTTTAACTCTAGCATGAAACACTCGTTTAACTCTAGCATGAAACACTTGTTTAACTTAAGATTTTTAAGTTGACTTGGGTGTTGGATAACTTTTTTTTGCTTTAATAAAAATAAATAAATAATTTGTGTTTATTCAGGTTGCTTTTGTTTTATGTTTTATTTTGCTTGAAAATATAAAACTATTTAGTATGAGATAAATGGGTAAATACTTTTTCACAGATCTGTAGTATTTGTTTTTATGTTTTGCACCACTCTCTTTGTCTTGTTTTTATCATTCTTTTTTCTCATTTTGTTCTCTTGCTTATGTTTATCTCAATGCCTCATATGCCTACCTCATGGATCTGATATTTCTAGTGTTTATGTTGTTTGTTTGTCTGCATTTGCATCCACCTCACCCTGCTTTACATGACATTTGTCAAGTTTTACATTACTTTTTAGCATCAGATGGCTTTAAGGATAAATTTCTAACAAATCTAGGCTTTAACAGCAAAATTGAGACCTAATACCTAGCCAGGTAATCTATCTTCTGCTACCTACACTTTGTAGTTGTCATGACAGTTTATACTAAGTTCACTATTAGCATTCAGCTAGTTTTCATAATCACAGTTATTATCATGCTAACTAACATCTGAGACATTAGCCTTAGCTCCTTGCACTAATTTACCAACAGTAACTACAATCAGTCCGTGGTGGTTTGTCTTTTTCTTTGGTAAATCTTTCTGGGACTTAAATCTAAGTGTTTTTACGTTGCTACTTTAACTTGACTGACCGCCTTGAAGAATTTTAAGCTGTACAAATTTTACCAGAAGATTTATTTTGATGAATAATTGCACTTTAACTTGAGTAATAATAATAATAATAATAATAATAATAATAATAATAATACTTCCTTAGTTTTATATAGCACTTTTCTAGGCACTCAAAAAGCTTTACATTGTTTGGGGGAAATCTCCTCAACCACCACCAGTGTGTAGCATCCACCTGGATGATGTGACGGCAGCCATAGTGTGCCAGAATGCCCACCATACACCAGCTATTAGTGGAGAGGAGAGGAGCGTGATGTAGCCAGTTCAGAGATGGGGATTATTAGTGGGCCTTGATAGATAAGGGCTAATGGGGGAATTTTGCCAGGAGTATAGAATTTGTGTATGGTACCACCTCTGTCAGCTACTGTAGATGAGGTAGTTTTGTTGTTCAGGTTTAGTGATTACTGTTCTAGATAATTTGCTCTTGTGTTGCAAGTTATTACATGATCGTTTCAGTAACAGGTTTATAAATGATGAGCTGTTAATTACTGTGTCCGGCCTATTTCTGTGGTAGATGAGTCTCTATACCCCTAAGGACATGAGGGAGACTATAAAAGGTGCAATTTTCCTTCATTCATTTCCACTCTGGCCACATTCACATCATGCTGAGATTAGCATAATTATAAGCAGTAATAGCTGTTTACATCAAATTCTGAGTAACTGGCTTGAGAACAAGGTGGTTTCTGAAGGGGGGGCTGGCTTAACTCCCCAATAGTCAAAACTAGCAATTACAACCGCTCCAATATTTATATTATATATATATATATATATATATATATATATATATATATATATATATATATCATAATCAATTGAAACATATGTAGAAGTACTTTATGTTGTAACAGTATTAGTGTTGCAATTCGATGATGAGTGTGTCCTAATAAATCAGATAAAAATACTAAGAGCCCCCCTCTGTTGTGCAAGTTGGTAATGCCCAGCTATTGCCTCACAACACAATGCTTGATTACTGCCATTTGACTGGGATAGCACAGGTAGCTTTGAAAATGAAGAGAAGTGCTGCCCAACTGACTATTTTGCATTGCTGGTCAAAGAGGGACAGTAAAAAAAAATACCCAGAAGGACCTAGGATAATGTGGTATAATCTAGCTAAATATACTCCTACAACACATATATTGTAGCTTCAATTTATTAAATATTTTAATTTATTTAATTAAAAATATTGGGAAGCATACCCATTGACACTTCAACCAAATCTACGCCCATGGGGGAATATAAAGTTTATCGGATGTCTCTGACCAAGGGAAAAACCCAGAAGAGGAGAAACTGTCAAATTGACCAGTGATTTCAGTAAGCCTCAATTTGTTCGATTTTAAATGAAACATAATGAAAGTATATTGCTAAGTGTCACAAAACAATGTACACAATTTTTTTTTTATTTAAGATAAATTTTTTCCTCTAACTTACATTACAGGGTCAACCAAAAGCAGGTAGCGGAATTCAGTGTAATAAACTATTAATAATATAATAAAGTGAATTTGAACAGTAAAAAAAACAGTTTAAAACTGTTTAAAAAAACATGCCATCTGTTTCAGTATCTATCCCAAGATCAAATCAGAATTGGAGATTACCTAACTAGAAAATAATTAAATAACTAATTCCAGACTATGTCACCCTGGAAATTTCACCCATATAGCTATGCACACGTTTCCCACCCAAAGGCAGAAGGAAGTGTGGAGACACAGGTATCTGTTCTCAAATACAAAAGTCTTTTATAATAAAAAAAGAATGCATCACATGATATAGCCTTCACTAAAAATATGCACGTAATCACTTCTGAGCACACATTACACAAGACAAACACCCTCACAGAGCTGCAGCCTTGACTACAGGGCAGGCTAGACAGAAAGCAAATTGTTCTCCCTCTTCACACCCCACACTCACACATGTATCAGCAGAAAATCCCCATGCACACTGCAAGTCACAGCATTCGGTGAGGAAACACTAAAAAGAGGACAACCACGCTCACTAATCCTATGGAGGCCTGCAGTTCCTAAAAGAAGACACAGACAGACACACACACACACACACACACACACACACACACACACACATTTAGCATACAATATAGTAGCCCTGCATAAATCACAGGGCATCTATTTTTTCAGCAGGTTTCAATATACTTAACCTATTTTGCATGTTAGCTTAACACACAACCTCCAAACATTTAATATTTCCAAAATGATCCTACCCAAAAATAAAGACAATAATGATGTTCCAGGTTACCATACAAAGAAAAAAACTAAATTGAACTATTAGACTAAACAATCAGCTGGTTATATCAAACAAATAAAAGCTAAATTATGATGCTTCACATGTATAATACACAAAAAGAAAGAAACAAAATAAAACAGGTAACCATGTAACACAACAAAACAAACAAATGAAGAAACACGGTATCCACGATGAAGACTCCACAAAACACACAGGAACAATGTGCTCGAGGCCAACCACTAGAAACAGTAGGAACAATCAGTACAATCGGAACAAAGCAAAGGAAATGCCACTGCAAAGAAATGGCACTTCCCCATGTAATCCATACAGACAGCAAACACAACTAAAATAATGATATTCAGTGTTATTATAATACAAAAAGAAAGACATTACTAAAGAATGCTAACCTACAGTTAAAAGCGCAGTGGGACTCTGGATTTAACAGGATTCTCGAGTACTTGGCCTACACTCAACAGTCGCGATCTGCATGCACAAACAATAACACTAGGCTAAAAATAAAACAAATTACCCATCGCCAAACTACAACAGTGCACCGTTACAATAATCAGCCATGATACATACCTAGCAAAAAGCAGTTGCGCATCAGTGGAATTAAGACAATAAGATGAGAAGCGCTGAACCAGTTGTAACATTATCATCCACTCTTCAAGCAGTGAAGCTAACTCGGGAGAGCAGGCAGCAAAAAGGTACTACAGGAGTCACATCAGCTTCCATACACAGGCCAGGAAACAGGGCAGTATCCCGGGAAATGACGCACATCAAAGCTGCCGTTGTATATTGCTTATATATGCACTTGACACAGCACCAGTTAATGACATCACAAGTGTCACAGTAACAAACGTTCCCCGCAGCAAAACTCAGGCTGATAGGCATGTAGCCTTTCATGCTACAATCTACTCCCCGCTCTTGCATCGTCGCCCTGAAAGGAGTTTAATTCCAAGGCCTAAAACAGTACTAGACACTACACCTGCTTGTTCCCCCACTGCCTGAAGGAGATGATGAACGTCTTGACCTCTGCACCCTGTTCTCCTCTACAGGAGGAGGAGTGATAACTTCCAGAACCACTAACAACTCCCCTAACTCCAAGGCCAGAAACTCCTGATGCTGCAGGGACCACACCAGCTGACACAGCCAAACCAGCAGAAAGCAATTACCCACTACCTGGCACCTCAACTACTGGCACGTCAGGAGCTTGACACTCGCCAGGAATCACCACTAACCAGTCTACTTCCTCCAATTCCTCCTCATCCTGTGACAGCACTTGCTGTGCTGGAGGACTACCCTGAGAACTGTGCACATAGGGCTCCTTCTGATTTCGTGCCTTTAGCAGGGAGCGATGAACATGTTTCACTTTATCAGGCTCACTCACCAGTGCCACCAAATAAACAGCCCCACCTTCCTTTGGTGCCTTCACTAAATGATACGCTACAGAATTCCACAGATCCTGGATTTTATCATGATCTCTCCTACCACATTCCCGGATGTAAAACAACAGACCTGAACCTGCTAATCGTGATTCATCTTTCAATTCGTTTGATTCGTTCTTATTGCTATTCCCAGACCTATATCTCACCTCAAAATCAAAAGAGGCAAGTGGTGCAGCCCAATGCTGCTCAGTATCACCAAGCTTCGCAGAAGCCAGGTGACTAAGAGGATTGTTGTCTGTAAACACGAAATATTTCTGTCCCAACAAATACTCCCTGAACTTCTCAGTCATCCTTCCGAGTCTTGGAGTTCAACTGATGGTAGTCTATGCACATCCGCAGGCTACCATCCTTCTTTTTAACCAAGACTATCGGGGAAGCATAAGAGCTACAACTCTCCCTTAACACTTGTACTTCAAGCAGTTGGTTAATATGGGCTTTTACAAACTCTGAGGGAGGAATCCGCCAATAATGCTGCCTAGCTGGAACGTCATCAGAAAGAGGAATCTCGTGGGCAGTGAGGTTAGAGCATCCTAGATCTCCCTCAAGGGCCAAAAAAACTGAATGATATTTCCAGAACAGTGCCCTAACCTGACCTACTTCTTCCCCCATTAACAAGGACAAGTCCATGGCATTAATTTGTTCCAACATAGTAGAACCTACCTGGGGGCCTGAGACTCAGTGGCAGTGGCAGACCTGACCTCTACAATACCTGTGGGCAAACGGACCACAAGCGCATTGTTGAAAGTACCTAAAATCTATGCAGATAAACCATAACATCTAGGGTACCAACATTCACCACAGGCACATAAGCGGTGCCACATAACTCGAATCAATGCAGGGGATGCCAACCACCCAGCAGGCAACCCTACCTCACAAAGTTCAAAATGGACAGTAGTGTCTCCAAATTGCGCTGAACACATTGCGGCCACAAAATGCATTGTACCACCAGGGATACAACACACCCGGCGACCAAGTACTCGAACCTTGCCAGTCTGATCTTCACTAGGCTGAACACCAGCCTGACAGCAATACTGCAGAGCCTGAACTATAACGCTTGGGTCCTGTGATACAAAAGGCAAACTAAACAGTGCGAGGCCATGCTGCCCAAAGAGCTCCAGGTAACACCGCCAGAGGACATTCATCCCCAGGTCGCCAGGAATTCAGGCACACAGCCCACCTGGGGGTCTTTAACCACCAGCACCCTGCACTTGTGTGCCAAACTACCACAAAGCTCAATATCCACCTCCATGTATCCTATATACACTGTATCTTGAGCCCATTAGTGGCCCAAAGCTGTAACCACTGTCAGGTTTTAAGCCACTCTTGCCCAAATGGTTCAAAATACTTACAAGAGCAGCTCTCTGTGATAGATAACATCAACCCTGTATCTATCAGGCAGGGAATTGAAACTCCTCCAAGGAGGACAAGGAGATGTGGGCATGATGACACAAATTGAGACACGGAATCAGCATGGTTCAAAACAACCAAACTGTGGCTCTGCAATACGGTGGGAATTAGTTTTCTGACTGCCGCATGGAACGGAACTGTCCTCCCCTAGTTGCAGGTGCAACCCTGGAAGGAAGCCCAGGGTGTGGAGAAACCCATTCCCCATCACAGTCCCTGGTGAAATGACCAGCACGATGACAATGTCTATATATCAGGATTCCTGTGAGGTGAGGGGTTCTGCAAATGGGTGCCCTGTAAACAGGCAAACCCTTGTATAAGCTGATTTAATTGCTCCTGCTGTCACCGTAACATATCTCTCAGCTCAACAACCTCCGACTATTAAGATCTGCATGCGACTTCCCATGCACCCCACACTGAATCCCATATACTAATGGGAGGGACTGACTTCTGCATCTTGCACATCCTGGCATTCCTTCCCACTCCCACTGAATAGCTTGCAAATGTCTAACAACGTACACAATGGCTGACAATGCACCAATTGCTTGAGTTTGTGACGCAAGGCTGGGTCCAAAACAAATTTGACAAATTGGTCACGCAATCACATTTCAACATTTGGCATAGTGCTCAGCGACTGTTTAATTTTCTCTGGAAGGCCCATCAAGGCAAGGGAGAACTCCAATAAGGTCTCCCCTTCCTGCTGCCTCCAAAAAAGGCTTCCTGTAAGGCTACATAGGACATAGCCTTCACTAAAAATATGCACATAATCACTTCTGAGCACACATTACACAAGACAAACATGCTCACAGAGCTGCAGCCTTGACTGCAGGGCAGGCTAGACAGAAAGCAAAATTGTTCTACCTCTTCATACCCCACACTCACACATGTATCAGCAGAAAATCCCTGTGCACACTGAAGTCACACCATTTGGTGAGGAAATACTACCACCAAAAAGAGGACAGCCACATTCCCTAATCCTATGGGGGCCTGCAGCTGCTAAGAGAAGACACACAGACACAGACACAGACACACACACACACACACACACACACACACACACACAGTTAGCATGCAAAATAGTAGCCCTGCTGAAGATAACAGATCAGCATAAATCACAGGGCTTCTATGTTTCAGCAGGCTTCAATACACTTAACCCATTTTGCATGTTAGCGTAACATACAACCTCAAACATGTAATATTTCCAAATAAACAATTTGGATACTAGAATAATCATAACCAAAAATAAAAACAATAATGATGTTCCAGGTTACCATATGAAGAAAAAAAAAAAAATTTAACAATTAGACTGAATAATCAGCTGGTTGTATCAAACAAATCAAAACAAAATTATGATGCTTCCAATGTATAATACACAAAAAGAAAGAAACAAAATAAAACAGATTAAAATATAAAAAAATAATAATAAAAAATAAAATAAAAAACACACAGGAACAATGTGCTCAAGGCAACTGCAAAGAAACGGCACTTCCCCCTGCAATCCATACAGACTGCAAATACAATTAAAATAATGATATTCCACTGTTATTATAATAAAAAAAAGAAAGATATTACTAAAGAATGCTAACCTACCGTTAAATCAGCCTCAAAACAAAGGCCAGGAAACAGGGAAATAATGCACTCCTAAGCTGCCGGTGTATATCACTTATATATGCTCTCGACATGGCGCCAGCTAATGACGTCACAAGTGTCACAGTAACAAAACATCCCCCGCAAAAAAACTCAGGCTGATAGGCATCATGCTACACCAGCATCACTAAGAGAAGGGTTTCTGATTGGTTAAATCTCCTCAACAGGTCTGAGCAACTTTGACAAGGGGCAAACTGTGATGGCAAGACAACTGGGTTAGAGCATCTCCAAAATGGCAGGTCTTGTGGGGTGTTCCCATTATGCAGTGGTTCGTACCTACCAAAGGCGGTCCATGAAAGGACAACCATGGGTCATGGGTGCCTAAGGCTCATTGATATGTGTGGGGAGCCAAGACTAGCCTGTCTGGTCCAATCCCACACAAGAGCTACCATAGCACAAATTGCTGAAAAGGTTAATGCTGACTATTCATAGAAAGGTGTCAGAACACACAGTGCAACTTGTTGCAGATGGGGCTGTGTAGCCACAGACAGGTCAGAGTGCCCATGCTGACCCCTGTCCACCACCAAAAGTGCCAATGCACACATAAGCATCAGGACTGGACCATGGAGCAATGGAAGAAGGTGGCCTGATCTGATAAATCCCATTTTCTTTTATATCCTGAGGATAGTCGGGTGCATCTGCGTCACTCACCTGGGGAAGAGATGGCACCAGGATGGACTATGGGAAAAGAAAGCTAGCTGGCAGAGGCAGTGTGATGCTCTGGGCAATGTTGGGAAACCTTGGGTCCTGGCATTCAATGAAAATATATAGAGGAAATCAATCAAAATAAATTAGAAAAATTTAAAATGGTCAAGCACCCAACTTTACAAATTTTGGACAAATTGAAATGGACTGGCCCCTTACAAAGCATGCATGATATCTCACTTGTTGAAACGTATTGATCAGGAGAGGGGTATAAAAGAATTTCCAAAACTATTTGACGGTACCTCGAATAGTGAAGGCTACAGCAGGGGGAAGAGCTTTCTCTTATAGAGCCCCACAGTTATGGAACAGTCTTCCTATTAGTGTTCGGGACTCAGACACAGTCTCAGTGTTTAAGTCTAGGCTTAAAACGTATTTGTTTACTCAAGCCTACCCTGACTAGATTCTGTTCTACTACTTCGCAGTCATAATAATCTTTTTTCTCCCTCTCTCCTTTCGCCGAGCCCCACATGAATTTATGGAGATACTAGAGATCCAGATCCTTTCTGCCTCTGGATGGAGCTCAAATCTTCTCTAATTCCAGACTGCTGGGACTACGGCTGCTCCTAAGGCCATACAGACTTCATATAAATCCATAATGAACTTTTTCACACTATCTGTTCTTACCCAGATGAGGATGGGTTCCCTTCTGAGTCGGGTTCCTCTCAAGGTTTCTTCCTCTTAAAACATCTTAGGGAGTTTTTCCTTGCCACCGTCGCCACTCAGTGGCTTGCTCAGTTGGGATAAATTTGCACCTTTAATATCTGTATACCATGTTGATATTTCTGTAAAGCTGCTTTGAGACAATGTCTATTGTAAAAAGCGCTATACAAATAAAATAAATAAATAAATAAATAAATAAAACATTAAATGTACCATGGAACACCATGAAGGCCATCATCAAGAAATAGATAAAATGAAGCACCACAGTAACATCACCAAGAACAGGACCTCAATCCAAAATTTATAAGAGGACAAAACAAAAAAATTACCCGGGAGGCTGCCAAGAGACCAATGGCAACATTAAAGGAGCTGCAAGTCTATATCTAACAAGTACTGATTACTCTCTGCATGTGGCAACAATCTCTTGTATTTTTCATATGTTTGGGCTAAAGGGTAGGGTGGCCAGACAGAAGCCCTTTCTCACAAATAATTTCCAAGCCAACCTAAATCACCCCAACCCATGTGGCAAAATGTGTTAGTGTCTAATGAGACCAATTCATCAGAATTATTTTTTGTATGTTTGTTGAAAAAAAAGCAAATCACCAAAAGAACACCATACCCACGATGAACCATGGTGGTGACAGCATCCTGCTTTAAGGCTGCTTTTCTTTTCTTCTTTTACAGTATAAACATGATTTGAATCATGAATAGCTACAAATACCAGTCAATTTCAGTGCAAAACATTCAGGTGTCTGCTAGTAAGCTGAAGATGAAAAGGAATTTCAACTTTCACCAAGACAATGAACCAATGCATACATCCAAATCAACAAAGGAATGGCTTAACCAAAAGAATATCACATTTTTAATGACCAGCCAGAGCCCAGACCTGATTCTGACTAAAAATCTGTGGGGTGACTTGAAGGAGGTCATGATCTTAAAATCGACACGGAACCTGACCGGGAGCCAGTGAAAGGACTCCAAAACAGGAGTAATATGTTCACATTTCATGGTCCCCGTCAGGATCCTGGCGGTAGAGTTTTGAACATATTGCAATTTGTTAATTGTGGATTTAGAAACTCCGGCTAAAACGGCGTTACAGTAATCCAGCTGAGTGACAAAAAATGAGTTAATCAGCTCTTCGGCCACAGAGAAGTTTAGCAATGGGTGCAGTCTAGCTATATTTCTGAGTTGAAAAAAGGATGCCTTCACAGTGCTCTGAACAAAAGAATCAAATGCAAGGCTGGTATCGAAAATTACTCCAAGGATCCTCATTTTACTTTGGGTCTCTAGAACAGAGCCATCAACAAACAGAGAGAGTGGAGCAGCTTTGCGAATTTGATGACAGGAGCCTATAAGCATAACTTCGGTTTTCCCACTGTTCAGGCACAGAAAGTTGTTGTACATCCATGTTTTTATCTCAGAAATACAATCAGAAAGAAAACAAACATCAAGGTTTTCACCAGATTTTGAGTGAATGTAGATTTGGGTATCGTCAGCATAAAAGTGATAAAGGAGGCCGAGCGATCGCAGCAGATGCCCAAATGGAGATAGATAAATATTGAAGAGTAGAGGGCCTAAAACTGGACCCTGAGAAACACCAGTTAGCAAGTTTTGTTTGAGTAAGTGAAGGACGACCTCTGACACTAGACAGAGGAGTTAGTTGAGAGCCCCATGAGTGGTGGTCTTGATTTCAGTCTTCCACACTATGCCATTGTTGCTCAGGAAGACAGCTGTCACCATTGACATCATCCACTCACTGTGAACAGACTGTTTATCTTTTAGAAGAACTAAGTCCTATGTTCTTTGTTCTATTTTCTTCTGGACAGTAGCAGAAGATAATTGCACCTCTAGTGGGACCAGAATTCATTTACCATGCTTGCACCTTTCTCCACTGGCACTTGAAGAGATCTTTCTCTGTTAAATCTCCCTCCAGGGGGGGATCACCAACCTTTTGTGTGAATAATGTTGCTGGTGTGAGAAGGAATGGTGAACGGGGAACGGGGGCAGTTGACACTGGAATTAGTGGTCTGGAATTAAGGATTGACAAAGGATGAGACACTTCTGCCAGCAGAGTGGAAGAACTGTGTGTGAAGTGAGAAGACATACTGTAGTAGCATGGAGTCAAGAATCCTGATGCAACTACAACCATATGTTTCCAGGCTCTTCCCCAATGTGACAAATAAGTAGGGTAACAGTTCCATTCACAGCCTTGATCACTTAGGTCCCCAGAACAACAGAATCGTCCTCTGGTATATTACCCATCCCAAGCTTACAGAAGGCTTTGATGAAGTTGATGCAATGGTCTGAGAAAGCTGCTTCACTGATCCACAGACAGAGAAGAATCTCTGAAGTACATTCGTACAACTGGACTTATCCATGGACTCCACCACTTTGAGGTGTACATCTCTTGTTCTAATGCAAATGCTAAAGCAAATGCTTGGCCTCAGCTGCACCCAGCATTTAGCAAGTAGATCTGACATTATTTGTTTCCCTGCCTTTTCTCTCAATGTTTGGCATGTGACTCACTGACTCAGGATTGAGCATATAAGTATTTAGTCTATGACAATCCAAAGGCCTGCTGCTCTGACAGCTCCCTCAGTGAATTGGCAACCCTGGTGCTTTAATATTTCGTGGTGTTATCTAAACAAAAGTGCTGCAACATGACAACCCTTTGGCAGGATGAATGGATGTTCCTCATTAGGGAGCTTTGATCCTGCTTTCAATGAGTGTGTCAAACTCTTCAGCATAGGCTTCTCTCTGCACTGTTCTGATGATTACTTCTTTCATGCCAACCCTTACACTCTTCATCACTGGACACAGGATCTGATCTGTTTGAGGCAGCTGGATCAACAAGGCTCTGAAGTTAGGTCCATTTAGGGAATCACTCAAATTGACCTGAGGTAAGTATTCTCTTTGATGTGACAGGAAAGTGTAGTTGTAAGAATGGCATAAGAAATCAAGCTCAGTGAACTACATCATTTTGGTGAGTTGTGAAGCAGGTAGAAATCTTGTTGCCAGGTCAGCTGGATTTAGACGGGATGGCACATAATACCACTGGCCTGGCCGACTACACTCGCAAATTGGACTCTGTTGTGAACATACATAAAGAAGCTCTTAGTGTCATTGAAAATATATCCAAGTACCTTACTGTCATAGTAGATGATGATGGCGTCAATCTGAAGGTTGATCTCATCTCTTATCAGCTGTGCCATTTCCACTGCTAAGACTGCTGCATAGAGCTCTGAGAAGGTATAGTAGGTTCAGGGTGTGGGGTTAACTTTGCTTTTCCCATAATGAACCCTACTTGTGGACAACTATCCACATTGACTTCCCTTAGGTAAGCTGCAGCCGCAATAGACATGTTGGAGGCATCTGGTACCAATAAAGCCTTGAAACTAATCCCATAACCCTGAGTTTGTTCCACTAGCTTCATGGTACAGGCCCCAGGAGTAGAAAGAAATAACAACAGCTTGGTAATGACAGAACACTAAGGAAACTAAGCAATTGGTGGGTAAACAGAATGTCCTATTAGACTGTGAAGGTGATTGAGTCCAGGTGTGTGTAATCAGTAATCAGGTGAGTGTAAAGGTGAAAGTGCATGTGTGCTGTGGAGTGGAGTCCGAGGTGGCCATGTTTGTAGGACACTGTGTATGCCGGGAAATGGAGTCCAAGTTGCCATTTAACCTAACAGGGACAGAGAGCTTATTGTGTCAGAATAGGGATAGGGACTTCTGTGTACTCAGATATTGAGATATAGTGCTTGGGGATGGCGGGGGTGATAAAAGCACTCGTACAGGAGGCACCTGTAGGAGAGGAAAATGATCATATATGTACATCCTTTCTCCTGTACAGACTATCATGGGGAACTGAGAGAGAGAGAGAAGAGAGAGAGCATGCCCAAGTTACCTTAACGACCTTAAAACAGACCACTCGAAAATTAGAATGTAAATGGCATCAAACCAAATTGGTAGTATGTCAAACAGCCTGGAAGGAGAGCCTCCTGAACTACAGAAATTCTCTTAATGCTGCTAGATCAATCTCTCTCTCCACACTAATTGAAGATAACAAAAATAATCATAGAATCTTTTTTATTACTGTAGCAAAATTTACTAGGAATAAGACCGCAACAGAAAATTGTACATGATCATTATATAGTAGCAATGATTTCATGAATTCTTTCATTGGCAAAATTGAAAATATTAGACAAAAATTCAGACTGTTAATTTAAAACCAGACAGTTTTATAAGTAACCCTGTAGATAATAATATAACAATATCAGATCAGTGATTCGAATGGTTTACCCCCTTTCATGAGACCAAACTAATTTCATTAATTTCTTCATCAAAATCATCAACTTGTATATTAGATCCCTTACCTACATGTTTCTTCAAACTGAAGTAATCAAACCCTTTCTAAAAATAATCAGTTCTTCCCTTAGCCTTAGCTATCTACCTACACTCTAAAAAACACAGGGTTAAAAACAACCCAAATTGGGTTATTTTTAGCCCGATGGCTGGGTAAATATAGCACAGAACACATTTTGGGCTAAATTAACCCATCGAGTTGGGTTGTTAATTTTATCCCAGCAAATGGGTTGTTTTTCAGCCCAAAGGATAATTAATTTTTTACAAAAACACTGGATTAATTTTATTTCATAAATAGGTTAATATTTTCTGGGTTATTTTTACCCTTTGAAAATGTCAAATATACCACATTATAAACAAAATACGTCAACATGGTATCTTTTTATACACTTTATTTATAGTCACATAATTGATCATAATGGAGGTTAGGACGGATACAAGTGCAGATAAGAGCTTTTATTAAAGAGAGGCAGGCAGACAAATCCAAATCATGAGACAAAAGCATGGTCAGAAACAGGCAATGGGTCAGGCGATTGGCAAACAGGCACAAACTAGGCAAGGCAAAAGCACGTAATGAGAAACAAGAAACAAGATCAAAGGCTATGAAACAAAACGAGGAACAGGGTACAAACATTTTGTACGGTGATAACACTCACGTAATACTTCGGCAAGTGCAAAGAGACACGAGGGGTTTAAATGACAAATGTTATCAAGGGTGAACACACAACTCCCTTCACATTCATGTATTCAGTCAGCATTAATGCTAAATAGTCATGAACGCTAACTTACCTTGGTCATTTGATTTCCTCACCTCAAAAACTGCTACCTCCACCTGAGGCGAATTCAAACTGAGTTGATTTGACCCAAGGAGCTGGGCTGATGCATCGGGGTGGGCGAAGGGTGCATTGATTCAACTGTCAGTGAAAATGACCCAACCTAAACCCAGCAGTTGGGTTACACAAAACTACCCCAAAACTACCCAAGACTGAGAAAATAACCCAATTAAATTACCCAAAAGGCTCAAACCAGTGTCTGTGTAGAAAAAATAACCCTACATTTTTTAGAGTGTAAATCATTTAAACTAGCAGTTATCAAACCCCTGATTAAAAACTTGACCTCGACCCCTGTCACTTGTCCAACTATAGGCCAATATAAAATCTCCCCTTTATCTCAAAGATCTTAGAAAGGATTGTAGCACAGCAGCTATGCTTGTACCTACATAGGAACAACATTCATGAAATGGGGTTTAGACCTCATCATAGCACAAAGACAGCGCTGGTTAAAGTCTGATCAGAGTTGTGTCTCGATGCTTGTGCTGCTTGATGTTAGTGTAGCTTTTGATACCATTAATCTTACTATTCTCCTTGAGAGACTAGAAAATGTTGTTGGCATTAAGGGAATTGCCACAACCTGGTCTTATTTGACTGATCGTTATCAGTTCGTAGATGTAAATGGTGTCTTCTCTATGTATACTGAGGTAAAGTTTGGTGTTTTGCAAGGGTCTGATTTAGACCCACTTCTCTTTTCTTTATATATGCTACCTCTGGGTCAAATTATTCATAAACATGGTATTATCTTCCAACTGCGGTCAGGCCAGACTCCACTTTGAAAAGCACGGGCAATCTAGCCGCCATGTTACTTCACGGTTCACATATTACAGTAAGACCGTCTGAGAACTAATCTGAAAACAAGTCATCTTCTGGCAAACGCGATTTCACATTCATATATTCAGTCAGTCTATCTATCAAAAATTATCTTTTAATAAATTATTAAGGGCTCTTATTTTGTAATTCCACATCAGACAGTCCTGAAATGGTGTAAGTGACACTGTGAGAAGGTGTACTATCATTCTGAGGTGAAATCGGTCTGTGGAATCATGCATGCATGAATAAGAAGCATGCAGAGAGAGGGTATGTGAAACAGTGGAGGTGAGTACACAGAGTGCGGTAGAGCATAAATTCTCCAATCACAAAGAACATTTAACATGGAAATAACACACTGAAGAACAAAATATTATACATAAAGTCCATAGCTGTAACTACAATTAATTTTAGTAACAAGCATAAAGTGCCGGTGTAGTAATGGATGTAAGAGCAACCTGAGAAAAACCATCATTAGAGTCATCGTTAGAGTATGTAGTTTTGCGCAAAACACATGCAGCAAACACATGAGGAAAAAGGAAGTGAGCATGCCATAGTTACATTTGGGATCATTTTAGTTTAAATGCGATATTATTAATTGCAAACATTGTAATTGTGTTTTAAAATACAATCCAACAATGAACACCATGATATACCAATTGAAAAGGTGCATCGAGCAGCCTCCGTGACAGGATATGAAACTACACAACCAACAATAACCGCTGTTTTAGCTGGGGGGAAATCTGGAGCTCAAAAGGCAGAAGGAATAACTGAACAACTGTGTAAAATGATTGCAAATGACATGTTCCTATCAGTAGGCAACATGGTTTTCGAGAGTTGATCAATTTCATTCAGCCGGACTACAATGTTCTGTCAAGAATGGATTCTGAAATAGATTAGCATATCGTCTAATGGGTATATTTAGCTTCTGAACATGTAATATACAAATAATTAAACGTTATCTATGTGAGGTATGTAAGTCTCAACTTTATGCTGAAATAATAACTAAATGGTGTAGGCCTTTAACACATTATGGACATTCATGAGTAAACGTAAGCTTTTTCATATTGTTCGAATTTTCCGTAATATGCACAATATCTTATGCACATTTGGGAAGAAAATAATGCTTTTAATAACAAAACAACCTATTTGCTCACATGGAGGCATGCAACGTGAATAGGCTCACATTCACTCTGTTGCCAGAGTGCGCATCTGAGACGGCGTTAGTGACACATTGTATATAATAATCATTATGTTTGATTAATAATAAGTCATTTTATCAAATGATCCTAATCACATCAATTCATTTTACATTCCAACTAGCCTATTACTTAGAGTAAAAAAAAGTCATTTTCATTTTGGTGAGGAAGCTGGTGTTTCGAGTGGGATTTGCACACCCTGTCATGCCAATGATTAGATGCCACTGTACTAGACTCATCTTGCGGTATTAAGGTTAACAATTAATCGATTCATTGATCATTAATTTAAATGATGAGCGATCATGGGAATTTGTGTAAATTGACATCCCTAGCCTCCTACCACCTACCACCACAAAAATCCCAACTGCCATTATTACAGACATTATCACATGACTCAATGAAATTGCTGTGCATTTTATGTGCCTCATGCTATTGAAAATCCTCTGAATAGCAAACTGTATTCAGCAGTTATTACAAATTTATATGAAGCCACCATTTGGTTGTCCTCCAATAGAAGATGTGCAGTCCACAAAATCAAAAAACAAAACACCTGCTCTAAAGTCACAGAAATACCAGTATGCTGTTGTTTTGCATGGAATGCTATTAGTGTCATTACAGAAACAAATCTCCATGTCACATTCATGAGAATTTAGTCCTCTGTAGTAGAGAGCACAATGTATTCAGTGATATAAGTGACATGGCAACTTCATTTCTTTTAACCCCAATGATAATAGTATATGTTGTCATCTGAAACAATAATAAACATGACATATTTCCCAAGAATTTGATTCTCAGCACCTTTGTTAGTCCATTATTGGAAAAAGTCAGTGTTTTATCTGACATTATTTAAAGTGTGGGTATCTGGTAAAAACTTCCGGATTGCCATTCAGATTGTCTGTATTTAAAACTTTATGTTCAGTTTAAGATTCAATATGTACATCATTTTGTACATCAAAGGCAATCACTAAACCACATAAAGTCTCACTGCTTTTCTTTTTATTTATTATATCATTCCACAGTCCAATCAATTTGACTAATTTCCCTATAAACTGCTTTTCTTCATTAAAATAAATCAAATGTTTACAGTCTGTCTTACAGACAGAGTACATCCCACTGTGTAACAGTGGATCTAAGAGGCACTGCTCAAAATATTTATTTTCCTGCTCTGATATTGTTTAGTTTGATCTGTTTTTGTTGTGTTTGTGTGGTAGTCTATATTCCAGGTATTCCAGCAATGTGTGTCTGAGAGGGAACAGCTGTAAGGTAATCATTCACCATTCACCTTCTTTTATCTCCTTCCATTCCTCCTGCCATAGTTTTCTCCACCACCTCCCAGTGATAAATGATCTCCAGATGACCACACAAAGACAATCAGGGAGAGGTTCATAGAGACGGGGTGGAAAGCATAAAAAGGAATAAATAAAAAAAACAAGAAGCAGAGGGTGAAAGTCCGGAGTGTCACCATCTTTGGTCCTGGGCTACATCTGGAAGGTGGGTGGCCCTGAGGGGAAGCTGGGGGTCGGTCCACACTGATTGACCCCCCACTGAACTGCAAGGAAAGAGGATAAATAGAGAAAGAGGGGTAGAGGGAGGAAGGAAAAGGAGAGAAAGAAAGGCAAGGGAGGGAAGAATTTGAAAAAAGGGGCTAGAGAGCACATTTTCAGAAGAAAATGTTTCGTTATAACAACAAAAGTAGTGTAACAGATGGCACCCTGGAAACTACATGACAGCGGATTGGAGTGAGCCAGCATAGCTTGTCAGATAAACAGCCCAGATGGAATAAAGCTGTCACTACCTCACATTTCTAAGACTTTTTCACACACACACACACACACACACAAACAGAGATACATGAGCACCCCATGAACGCCGCTGGAGAGCTATATAAGAACTCGTCAGGAGGGTCAAACACCCACTACTTTTCTCTGAAGGACTGTGTTACACTTTCTTTTTTTCACCTACTTACAGTGAAGAAAAAGATTTTTTACTTGAAGGATACATTAAAGTATATTTGCCATAATCTTTTTTGTTTGTTTTGTATTTAGCACTTTTTTCTAATTCTTTTTTTCATTGAAATTTAAAATAACTGACCTTTATTAAATGCTGGAATCTCCATGAAGCATGGCAACATCAGAGGCTTTACAAATGTTTTTGGGCAATGACTCAGCTGTGGATTTAAACAGCAAGACAATTCATAGTTTTGACGTTTCACAGAGCATTAATGGCTTTAGTGTGACCATGGCTATCCTCCATCTAGCCGTATGCATCACGGGACTGGGAGGAAACTCATTGGTCATCATTGCCATCCTCAAGCTGGATAAAATGGCATCTGCCACAACTGTGTACATCTTCAACCTTGCTTTGGCAGATGGACTGTTTATGGTGGGGCTCCCATTTGTGGCTTTCCAGAACTTCCAGAACCAATGGATCTTTGGTGATTTGGCCTGCAAGCTGGTCATGGTGCTGGATGGAATCAACCAGTTTACCAGCGTGTTCTGCCTTACAGTGATGAGCGTGGACCGCTACATGGCACTAGTGGACCCCCTTCGCTTTGCACGCTGGAGAACTCCAAAGCGGGCCAAAATAATCTCTGCCTTTCTGTGGCTCCTCTCCTTGATTCCTGTCTTGCCCATGGCTCTCCACTTCACTGTGCAGTATGGCCTTTGTATGGCTGATATGTTTGTGGGCAAATGGTGGATGACATTCCTCACATACACGTTTGTGCTGGGTTTTGTCCTCCCCTTCCTGGTGATGATCATCTTCTACACAACTCTGGTGATGACTCTGAAGAGCTCCAGGCAATATGACAGAAGTTTTTCCTCCTCAGAGGAGAGCCAGAGATTGGAGAAGCAGGTTACCAAGATGGTGGTAGCTGTGGTTGTGGTCTTCGGGATATGCTGGCTGCCTTTCTACATCTTCAACTTCTGTTCACTGTCTGGTACAAATGTAACACTCACCTTTGCACGAGGCTTTGAGATTGCAGTGCTCTTGTCCTATTCATGGAGCTGCGCTAATCCGATCCTGTATGCTTGCCTATCAGAGACCTTCAGCAGGTACTTCCGCACTTTACTCTGCCCCTGCATAAACCCTGCCAGGATACACTGCAACAGAGACACAGAGGCCTATGACCTGCATCACACAAATGGGCAGGATGTAAGTGTGCTAACCTAATTTCAAAATATTTATTTCAGCGGGTTTGAAGAAACTGTATATTTTTCTTCAATAACAATTAACTTCAATAACTTTCAAATGTTCCTTGCTTGATTTTGATACTAGATAATCTTTATCTATTATGCCAATTTCCTACTATCCAGTTGTATTTGCATTTAAATCACTTCAAAATACAATATTGTAACAGACTGAAAGTTCTGACATGTGGGGAACAAAGAAAACTAGCTAGCTTCTTGGAGAGCACAATAACTTCCAGCTGGGACACAAATGACAGAGTTGACAGGATGTTTGCTTTGTGCTTCTCTCCTGGGGTGGAATGTGATGTTGAGGATTATGTAATTCATTTGCCCTTTTAATGTGCCCTGACCCCATATATGAGTGCTTCCCATCCAACTGTGAAAATTAGGATGATGTCACTGTTGCCATGGCACTCAAAAGGGAATGGACACTACAAGAATGTTTATTACTACATTTGACATGAATGAATAATGTGAAACATAAGGAATTCATTTAGAGGCTGTTAATGGATTAGACGTCCTGAGGAACACTGACATGGTTCATTTTGTTATGCTATGGTAGATTACTTCAAATTTTCTACACAGGGTATGACTTCATATTAGGGACTCTACTTTAATTTTTCATTGTTTGGAGAGGAAACATGATTTACATTATTCTTTTCTCTGTTTTTGTAGTACATGTTCTGCTTTTCAGTGTATTTGTCTTTTGTGTGTTATTTTAAAGCAAAATGTATTTATACCTTGGAAACAACTTGTGTGTTATAGCTTTCATTACTAATGTAAACAATGTCTGTGTACTATTTACATCATTTAGCCAGTAACAAAATGTTGTTCAATTGCATCAGAGTAACCACATATCGCAATGTTGTATAGTAAACTTTATAAATGGCAATGGAACTGCAAATATGTGTGTGTGTGTGTGTGGTGGAGGGGGTGGGGTTGTCAATTGTGGAGGCCATTCATAGTCCTAATCACATTTAATCGAATAATAATCATCATCATCATCATCATCATCAGATTTTACACATATTGACAATTTATTTGTTACAGATTTAGGAAGTCAAATGTGGTTTGGAATGCAGCCCTGAATTCTTATCGAATACATATTACTTGTCTCTCACAGTCTTTACAGATTACAAATTAATCTCTGCTATAGAGCATGAAACAGCACAACTTCAAAATTCATTAATTCATTCATCTTCATTAACCACTATATTCTTCTCAGTGTGATGGTTGAACCAGACCATATCCCAGGAACACTGGCCACAATTCACCCTGAATGGGATGTCAATCCATCACAGGACACCATGCACACACACTGATTCATGTTCTTCCCCAAATAGCTCACAAATGCATTTTTCTGCCAGAAAGTGTGATATCAAAATCTTATCTCCATCAGCTGTAAAGCTTCATAAAATTTTAAGCTCAGTATGCTGCTGAGTTCAGCAGCAATACATCGTCAATATAGCACAGTTACCATGTATAAAATATTCAATATACATGCATTTTTACAAATGCATAGTTTATGCAATGTCTATTTGTGCTTGTCCCACCAAGACACGAAAAATATCAATAAGAGTATTTGCAACACTGTGTAATGAAGGTACAGGAAGTGAATGCAGGACGTTATGTGCAGGACATTATAGGACAGTAGATATTTCTTGAACATTTATAGACTGTCTATTGAAAAAAGGGGTTCACTGTAAGCGCTTTTAATTTCAGTAAAGTTCAGCCCCCCTTATATGGAACTCCTGGCCAGTTAATGCAGGAGTCACTTCCTGTTTTATAGAGTGATTTTTCCAAACTGCCTTGAGGTGCTGTTATGGCCATCAAAAGTCTTCAAAAGCCAGTTGGTCAAGGAGCATGATGATATAGAATTATACACAGTTGAAGACAAACTTCTTTAAATATAAAGTAGTGGTGTTTTCTATTTAAACACCTACAGACCCCAGCTAAAAAGTTTATATAATGCATATAAAGAAACAAAGCTTTTTAAAATCTGCTTCTTCAGAATTAGTGTTGTAGTCACTCCATTTGCTCATACTAATAGAAAAGCACTGCAATGAACTGCAGTGATTTTGAATCTGAAGATCCTGAATTACTCTCAGTGGCTGCTTCTTATTTTCTAAACCTCACTAATGAGCCTGCCACAGTGAAAAGTGCTAATGGCTCGGCCTTGGACTGACATGGATTCACTGGGACTTGTTGAACTGAATGACAGCTGAGTTATCACTGATCAGCTGTTTGTGTATTATATCATAAATGAGATCCACTGTCTAAGGAACATTAGCTCATAAGGTAAAGGGATGGTTTGCACAAGCATTCTTGAACACTGTTCAAGAGACACCTTCATCCATAAAATGTCAATCAACATACATTAATAAAGCACCTTGAGCAATTCTTACCATCAAGAATTTAACAAATTTTACGCAATTCATATCTTCAGCTAAGTGTTTCAGAATTGTGAGTAATTCCTATCATCAGTAAAGAACAGCATCACCGTATGTTATGAACTCTCTTGATGACTTTGATATACTGTATACACAGGGCCAGACTTAGGGAGATGGAGGCCCCTGGGCTTGAGTCATTTTCAGGCCCTTCCTACTCTACAAACAACTTTAAATAGAACAACATGCATCATACATAAGCCCAGTCAAAAACAGAAACCTTTATTTATATGACAACTGATTGAAACTTGAAAAACCTTCAATAAATAAATAAATACTGCGGGGGAAATAAGTAGCAAACGTGTCAACATTTTTTTCAGTAAATATATTTCCAAAGAGACTATTCACATGAAATTTTTACCAGATATCAGTATTAACTCAAGAAATCCAGAAATATAAAGAATTCACAACATTAAAGTCCATGAATAAAGTTATGTGTAATAAAGTGGAATGACACTGGAAAAAGTATTGAACACGCTAAGAAAAAGGCAAGGAACCAGCTAAAATCCATAAGTAATTATACCTCCTACAGTGCATCCAGAAAGTATTCACAGCGCTACACTTTTTCCACATTTTGTTATGTTACAGCCTTATTCCAAAATGGTTTAAATTCATTATTTTCCTCAAAATTCTACAAACTATACCCCATAATGACAACATGAAAGAAGTTTGTTTGAAAACTTTGGAAATTTATTAAAAATAAACAACAAAAAAAGCACATGTATATAAGTATTGGCAGCCTTTGCCATGACACTCCTAAATTGAGCTCAGGTGCACCCTGTTTCCACTGATCATCCTTGAGATGTTTCTACAACTTGATTGGAGTCCACCTGTGGTAAATTCAGTTGATTGGACATGATTTGGAAAGGCACACACCTGTCTATATAAGGTCCCACAGTTAACAATGCATGTCAGAGCACAAACCAAGCCATGAAGTCCAAGGAATTGTCTGTAGACCTCCGAGACAGGATTGTATTGAGGCACAGATTTGGGGAAGGGTACAGAAACATTTCTGCAGCATTGAAGGTCCCAGTGAGCACAGTGGCCTCCATCATCCGTAAATGGAAGAAGTCTAGAACCAGCAGGACTCTTCCTAGAGCTGGCAGCCCAGCCAAACTGAGCAATTGGGGGAGAAGGGTCTTAGTCGGGGAGGTGACCAAAAACCCGAGGGTCACTTTGACAGAGCTCCAGCGTGTCTCTGTGGAGAGAGGAGAACCTTCCAGAAGAACAACCATCTCTACATCACCTATCAGGCCTGTATGGTAGAGTGGCCAGACGGAAGCCACTCCTCAGTAAAAGGCACATGACAACCCACCTGGAGTTTGCCAAAAGGCACCTGAAGGACACTCAGATCATGATGAAACAAAGATTGAACTCCTTGGCCTGAATGGCAAGCGTCATGTCTGGAGGAAACCAGGCACCACTTATCACCTGGCCAATACCATCCCTACAGTGAAGCATGGTGGTGGAAGCATCATGCTGTGGGGATGTTTTTCATCGGCAGGAACTGGGAGACTAGTTAGGATCGAGGGAAAGATGAATGCAGCAATGTACAGAGATATCCTTGATGAAAATCTGCTCCAGAGTGCTCTGGACCTCAGACTGGGGTGAAGATTCATCTTCCAACAGGACAACGACCCTAAGCACACAGCCAAGATAACAAAGTAGTGGCTACAGGACAACTCTGTGAATGTCTTTGAGTGGCCCTGCCAGAGCCCAGACTTGAACCCGATTGAACATCTCTGGAGAGATCTGAAAATAGCTGTGCACCGATGTTCGCCATCCAACCTGATGGAGCTTGAGAGGTCCTGCAAAGAAGAATGGGAGAAACTGCCCAAAAATAGGTGTGCCAAGCTTGTAGCATCATACTCAAAAAGACTTCAGGCTGTAATTGGTGCCAAAGGTGCTTCAACAAAGTATTGAGCAAAGGCTGTGAATACTTATGTACATGTGCTTTTTTTATTATTTTTTATTTTTAATAAATTTGCAAAGATTTCAAACAAACTTCTTTCACGTTGTCATTATGGGGTATTGTTTGTAGAATTTTTGAAGAAAATAATTAATTTAACCCATTTTGGAAAAGGCTGTAACATAACAAAATGTGGAAAAAGTCAAGAGCTGTGAATACTTTCCGGATTCACTGTATCTGTGCAAATTAATATCAGCTGGGTTAGTAAATTGATGGTCTATAAAAAGGCTTTTCATTACCAAGGTGTCACACAATAAACATCTCATGATAGGTAAAAGCAAAGAGCTCTCCCAAGACCTTTGGAACGTTATTGTTGTGAAACATATTGATGGAATTGGATGCATTTCAAAACTTCTGAATCCTCCAGTAAGCACCGTTGGATAGGGCTGCACGATTATGGCCAAAATGATAATCCGGATTATTTTGAACAATATTGAGAACTCGATTATTTATCACAATTATTCATTGATATTAGTGACAACATATTTTTATTGCACTTTCACAATTAAATAAACAGACCACTGCTTTCACCTCCATGTTGTGCTACATTCCTGCTAATGTACAAATCTTTACAACAAATTAGACTGGTCCTTAAAGTGCATCATCTCCTAGAAGCAAAATATAAATAAAATTGCACCCAAAATATAGAATAAATAAAAATTCCATCAACCAAATGAAAATATGCATCAAATATAACAATAAGCAACCAAATGAAAACAATTCAGGCGTATGCAGAAAAGGCAATAACAGTGTTTACAGGAGGAGAGATGCAAGACAATTTATTGTAGGAGATTACAAAAATTTAGGAGCACAGGTGAAGTTTACTGGTTTTTTTTTTTTTTTTTTTAGAGATGGTAGCGTTAATGTGCCACAATATCACACATAAGTAGGAAGTAGAAAATAAGTAGAAAACTTGAGCTTGTCAATTATGACAGAATTTAGGAACATTTACTCAGTGAAAATTCTGAACACTCTAAAAGATATCTAGCCATACTTTGTAAATGCAAAAGAGAAACTATGATCATGAACTTAGGCACAACTTACATTGATAACTCCCTTTCATTTCACTGGAGTCTTCTTTAAAAAAAAAAAAAAAAAAGTGTGATCACTATGACTTTAACTGTGGCATGGTTGTTGGTGCCAGATTGTCTGATCCACCCAAACTAGACAGCTTTGATTAGTCTGTGCCAATGACAGCCTCAGATTCTTGTTCTTGGCTGACAAGAGTAGAACCTGATGTGGTCCTCTGCTGTTGTAGCCCATTCACCTCAAGGTTTCATGCACTGTGCATTCTGAGATGCTTTTCTGCTCACCACGGTTGTGAAGAGTGCTTATTTGAGTTAGTATAGACTTCAGGTCATATCAGACCAGTCTGCTCCACTGATCTCTTTCAACCAGGTGTTTCAGCCTGCAGACTCTCCCCACACAGGATGTTTTTTTGCTGTTCTCATCACTGTGTAAACTCTTGAGACTGTTGTGTGTGAAAATCCCAGATGATCAGCAGTTTCTGAAATACTCAAACAGGCCCATATACCAACAACCATGCCATTGTTAAAGTCACAGACAACACACTTTCCTCATTCTTATGTTTGATGTGAACATTAACTGAAGCCCTTGACCTGCATCAGCATGCATTTAGGCATTGTGCTGCTGCCACATGATTGGCTGTTTTATATAACGGCATAAATAGGAACGCCTGTTCACCTGCCTATTAAAGTAAACTGAGTGTTGACAGTAAACTGGGTAAACTGAGTAAACAAGTAAACTGTGTTTACTAAAGTTTACACATTAGTAAACTAATGTGCTGGCTTTTCACTGACAGCCTATTGTCATTAAGGGAATGCATGGAGACGGAGGCACATGCAGAACTTCTTTATTGGGGAACCATAACCCAATGAAACAAACACAGCAAACACCAGAACACCAGGGCAACCAGAAAATGAACTCAACTAAGAAAACAAAACTAGAAATACTCAAACTATCAAAAAGCAATAAATAAATAAATAAATAAATAAATAAATAAGTAAAACCCCACACACAAACATGACTTGACTACAATGCTCCAGCAAATATAGGGAAAAAACAGAACTTAAACAGAGCAACTAATCACAAAAACATGATAAACACATAAGCATGGTTACTACAGGAAATCAGGGAAACAGTAGAAGTCCTGCAAGACAGTCTGGGTGCCCTCTAGCAGCCAAAGTTGGAAAAGCCCCTGGATACCACAACATTCCCCAGCTGAGCAAGGGGGCAGTGCGAGGGGTTAAATCCATCAGCAGGACAGGGAGGCAGCACGACATCCGTGGAGGGACACAGAAAGTGAGCGATGTTTGTGGCAAGACCCAGAAGCTAAGTGGAGGTCCCCAGCAGAACAAAGAAGCTGAGCAACATCCTCAACAGGGGGATAGTGGGTGATCCAAGTGGGGCAGAGTGGGAGGGCAACAGATAGCCTACCTCTCTGAGCTCAAACCCTCTCCACATCCATCCCACTGCCCCAAATGTCCCTCCAACTGGTGAGTAGCCTCTCAAGGTGACACTGTCTCATCTCGAGAGCCAGAACCCAGTCCTGCCACTGCACTGAATGTTCTGCTGCATCCATGAGTGGTTGAAGCATTCCATCATGACAGGAATCTATGGAGATGGATGCACATGTAGAACAACTTTATAGGGGGAACCATAACCCAAGGAAACAAACACCAGGGCAACCAGAAACTAAACTCAACTAAGAAATAACCATCATTACATAGTACAAACTATATTAAATGCAAACAAAACCCCAACACATGACCTGAATTAAATGCAATGGTCCAGTAGCTGGCGGGGGGGGGGGACGACGACAAGATAACTAATCAAGAAAATATAACAAACACGTGCATGGTTACTACAGGAAATCAGGGAGACAACAGAAGAAGTACTCCTGCAAGACAGTCAGGGTGCCCTCTAGCGGCCCTAGTTGGAAAAAACCCTATATACGGTACCATTAAGACAAAACAAGAAGCTTGTGCCCAATATAGTTAAAAAGTTAATAAAGATGTGAAAGTATTAGATGAGTCACACGTGATTTATTGCAAGACTTGAAACATTGTTTCAAACAAAGTTGAAACATTTTCTCTCATTCCATCTTGTCAATGGTAATGTCCTTCTCATAAGAGAGTGGTGGGGCAATTATCCTCTTATATCCAGCAACAAATAAACTCAGAATGAGATGAGCATTCTGAAGAGGAAGCTATAGGGTAAACATGAACATATATGCACCTTATTTGGCAGTCAGATGATGTTTTCCAAGGAAGTGTGCAGAACCAGCTCAACCTAATAAATGATATAAGCAACCTCTTAGGTTTTCTTACCTAATAAATTGCATAAGAAATCAGGTTTTCCCCTAACAAACATTTGCTTCAAGACAGAAACAGTTCTCCTGAGGGAAAAAAAGTGTGACAATGTTTCATCATGTCTCCGTGCCAAAAAAGTTACTAAATAGTTTGTTATAATAGTAGGCTTTGCCATCCATGGTGTATAATGATCAATATCTACACTCTAAAAATAATTCAGTGGCTTTGTAAATATCCCAATAATAAAAAGCTATACTACTTTAATAAAACCTCTGAATATCACTTATATAACAAAGTGATTGTTTGAGTTGGACATCTCAAAATAAATGCCTAAAAATCCAATAGTTCTTTTAGTCTAAAATTTACATCTATTATTTAAGTTTATTTCATGAAAAGAAATTAGCATTTGACTAACAAATTATACATACTGATCAGTTTCCAGAACTACAGTTATTACTCATTCCCTATCAATATGCCTCATCTTTAACAACAACTTAAGAAACTGAGTAAGTTACATGGCTAAACATCATGACGTGGCCACAATTAAAAATCATAACTGCTTTTCTCTCTGTGCAACATGTGGCAACAAGAAAGAACCACCTGGAAGACTCTTTGCAAATCCTGGTAAGGTCCCAGCTAGCAAAAGTTAATGAAATATTGATCATGGATGCATCTGAATATCCCCCCTACCCTGCTACACAGTAGCTGAAAAGCAGGACGCCACTGTCTGAATTGTCAGTATTTATAAAATAGTAGGCGAGAAATACCAGGATGACCTACTGCTTCTGCCGAGATTGTGCAATATGGATCCATTGGACACTGTGGATACTGCACTGTCCCATAAGGCCTGTTGCCTGGGGCGGAAGAGCTGTCAGAACCCCATGCCACATGGTACATCCGGATTATGTTCATGCTTATCATGTATACAGATCAGTGCGTACTGTATAAACGGCCAAGCAGCACTGAATCAAATGCAGCAGGTTTTGTCATAGTAGCTATGCGAATTCGGATGCAGCCCTATATACAACTATAGGGTGTAATTTACTGAATACTGAATAATATCCCAGATAGCAAAGAGACATCGATCAACATCTATTTTTAGTTGTATATAAGTCAGTATCAGTCATCAATTAATTTTCACTGTTGAATCAACATTCACTCTTTGGTCGGTTCATCAGAGCATTATCAGGTCGAAAATAAAACTTCTGTTCAATGACAAAAAGGTCACTTAAAAAACAATAAAAATAAATAAATAAACACAACTTTTTTAACTTACTCTAATGTACATAACCAAATGTATTTTTACAGTACTTAAACACGTTATTATGTATTGAATAAATCACCTGTATATAGCCGTATTTGTCTGTCTGTTGTGTTTTTAACTATTCGAATGAGTTCCTCATTGTTAATTGGAATGTCACGCTTGATTGAGAGTAGCCACAACCATGCCACATTTAAAGTCACAGAGAATACATTTTTCTTAATTCTGATGTTTGATGTGAACATTAACTGAACCTCCTGACCTGTATCTGCATGATTTTTTGCATTGCGTGGCTGCCACATGATTGGCTGATTAGATAACTGCATGAACGTGCATGAGGTGTTCCTAATAAAGTGGACAGTGAGTGTAGATGAAAATATTTTACATTGTAGAAACTTTTAGTGTGTTTTTAATCTCTGATCCTATTATTGTTTGTCTTTTGAAATACAGTTTCACTGTTTAATTGATATATTTTACTTTTAGGAAGGAACTCCTCAACAGAGCCACATCACAGCACATCAATGAATGGTAAAGGCTTTCCTGTGTATAACATTGATTCAAATTTTCTACCTTTGTAAGCATTTGTATTTAACCAGAAGGGATGTGTAACTGCATGCATGAAACATACATGGAGCAGAATAACACCCTCAAAACAGATGTCAGTGAAAATAAGGCAAATATTTTGCCTATGCACTTACTGATGCACATGAATTAGACTACTGTGAAAAAAAAAAGAGATTTAAAATATTTTGTCACACGTTATGGGCTAAATATTTTTATATTTATATATTTTTTTCTTGAAAATATTTTTATTTTACATCATTTAAATATTATGTTTACCTGTAAATTAAAGCATGACAAGGTCAGTGGACCTCTCACAAAATGCTACGTTAAAGGAATATTCAGAATCTTTGTTGGAGTTTATAGGTATCATAAGAGTTACAATTATGGGAATACTCCTGTGACAAGATGAGATACTGTGTAATGGGTATGACAGTTTTTGAATTGTATTATTTTTATTGCAGGTTTTCTCAGAGCTCCAGTTGAAGACATCAAGAACTTACACATGTTGGCCTTAACCTGTCAGCCTGGAGAGACGTCTATTCCAGACCACCGTACACCACCCTTGGCTTCTTTCTACCTTGTATGGGTTCTATTCAGAATTAGATGTATGGAAACATAAGAAAGGGACTTAACCAACTGAATAATGCAAGAGATAAAGAACTTGCCTTACTACAGAAATTAATGTTAATGTTAAGGAAAACCATGTATCTACTATAGCAAATCACAACAGCAAATCTTCAATAGCAAATCACCTGTAATACAAAGTTGTTTCTATTAGGTGACCTCTAATTTTAAGTGTGCTAAACCAATTAGCAAGTTAATGTTCTGTAATGTTATGTTATGTGAGATAAAATCACAAATCTTTTCATGTGGCAGTTTACAGTTTTACAAAGTGTGTTACATTATCGGCTTTACATTAAAATAAAGTATTAAATAAATTTCAGTTAGTGTGTTCAATACTTTTTTCCTGTCTCATTCCACTTTAGTTCACATAACTTTATTTATGGACTTTAATGTTATGAATTCTTTATATCTCTGGAATTCTTGAGTTAATACTGATGTCTGGTGAAAATTTCATGTGAAAAGCCTCATTGGAAATATATTTACTGAAAAAAATGTTGACGCATTCAATACTTATTTCCCCCACTGTATAATGTTATAAAATGGGGTTTCCTTTCAATTCAATTCAATTCAATTTTATTTGTATAGCGCTTTTTACAATAGACATTGTCTCAAAGCAGCTTTACAGAAATATTAACACAGTATACAGATATTAAAGGTGTGAATTTATCCCAACTGAGCAAGCCACTGAGTGGCGATGGTGGCAAGGAAAAACTCCCTAAGATGTTTTAAGAGGAAGAAACCTTGAGAGGAACCCGACTCAGAAGGGAACCATCCTCATCTGGGTAACAACAGATAGTGTGAAAAAGTTCATTATGGATTTATATGAAGTCTGTATGGCCTTAGGAGCCGCCGTAGTCCCAGCAGTCTGGAATTAGAGAAGATTTGAGCTCCATCCAGAGGCAGAAAGGATCTGGATCTCTAGTATCTCCATAAATTCGTGTGGGGCTCGGCGAAAGGAGAGAGGGAGAAAAAAGATTATTATGACTGCGAAGTAGTAGAACAGAATCTAGTCAGGGTAGGCTTGAGTAAACAAATACGTTTTAAGCTAGACTTAAACACTGAGACTGTGTCTGAGTCCCGAACACTAATAGGAAGACTGTTCCATAACTGTGGGGCTCTATAAGCGAAGGCTCTTCCCGCCTGCTGTAGCCTTCACTATTCGAGGTACCGTCAAATAGCCTGCATCTTTTGATCTAAGTAGGCGTGGCGGATCATAGAAAACCAAAAGGTCGCTTAGATATTGTGGCGCGAGACCGTTTAGTGCTTTATAGGTTAATAATAGTATTTTATAGTTAATGCGAGATTTCACTGGGAGCCAATGCAGTACTGATAATATTGGTGTGATATGGTCGTATCTTCTAGTTCTAGTTAGGACTCTAGCAGCTGCATTCTGGACTAACTGGAGCTTATTTATATTCCTACTGGAACATCCAGACAGTAAGGCATTACAGTAATCTAATCTAGAGGTGACGAAAGCATGAACTAATATTTCTGCATCATGTAGTGACAATATGTTTCTTATCTTAGAAATATTTCTGAGATGAAAGAAAGCTATCCTAGTAATATTATCTACATGAGCATCAAATGATAGGCTGGAGTCAATAATCACTCCAAGGTCTTTTACTGCTGCACATGACGAAACAGAAAGACCATCCAGAGTAACGATGTGATCAGAAAGATTACTTCTAGCTACACGTGGGCCTAATAAAAGTATTTCTGTTTTATCAGAATTAAGTAAGAGGAAGTTAATAAGCATCCAACGTCTAATGTCCTTTACACAATCCTCAACTTTATTAAGCTGCTGTCTGTCCTCTGGCTTCGCTGAAACATACAACTGTGTATCATCAGCATAACAGTGGAATCTAATTCCATGCTTACGAATAATTTGTCCTAGGGGTAGCATATATAAAGTAAAGAGCAGTGGGCCTAAAACAGAACCCTGTGGAACTCCAAAAAGTAACCTCAGTACGCATGGAGAAATCACCATTTACATCTACGAACTGATAAGACCTGAGCCAAGAGAGGACTGTTCCCTTAATACCAACAACATTTTCTAATCTATCAAGGAGAATAGTGTGATCTATAGTATCAAAAGCTGCACTAAGGTCGAGTAACACAAGCAGCGAGACACAACCCTGATTGTAGGTAAGTAGAAGGTCATTTACTACTTTAACTAACGCTGTCTCTGTGCTATGATGAGGTCTAAATCCTGACTGATACATTTCATGAATGTTATTCCTATCTAAGTACGAGCATAACTGCTTTGCTACAACCTTTTCTAAAATCTTAGAGATGAAGGGGAGATTTGATATTGGTCTATAGCTGGACAATTGAGACGGGTCAAGATCAGGTTTTTTAATCAAGGGTTTAATAACTGCTAATTTAAGTGATTTAGGTACATATCCTTTCCTTTCCTTTACTCTGAATAAACAAATTGTTTGTATTTTGACGAGACCAACAATTACTCAAATGATCTCATTACACAAATGGAATTAAACTACATAAAATGTATAAACTGAAGGAGGTAATTGCTGACTCAGCTTACCATATCAACCATCATCACTTACCTGGTAGAGAAACAAAACATACCTAAAATGGGCTCACAAGTGGTGCAACAGAAAAGCATTTGCCTTATCGTCCAGAGAGTGCGTGTCGAATCCTAATAATGGTACAGCCTTCTGTGGCCAGGCATACACTTTCTCCTCTGTCAATCAGAGTAATACTAGGCAATTGTGGGTGTCTGCAAGCTCAGGTATGCAGAAGAGGGTAGTTGGTGCTTTCCTCTAAGTGTGTTACTCTGCCCTGTGATGCAGCAGTTCGAAAAGATGTGGTTTACATGTCTTGGAGGAAGCATTTTGGTCCCATTCATCTTCTGGCTATTCAATAAATAATTACCCAAAGTTGTTCCATAACATCAACATAATATCTGCATATTATTCCTTATCAAAGCAGAAATTTGCACACTACCCACTAAGTTTATTTTAATCAAAAATAATTATTCATTAGTGGAGCAAACCATTTTTTCAATTTTACTGAATCATATTTATATTGGATCTTATCAGTCATCAAGATTTTTGTTTGCCTAATTTTAAGTTGAGTTAATGTTTGTCATGGATTGCTGAAAGGAACTCTGGAACTCTCAGTTCCCAGCAGCCACTGCACCTCTGCATCACCGTCACCTGACCACCTGCACCTGATTCTCATTCATTTTAACAAGCACTTGTGTGTGTGTGTGTGTGTGTGTGTGTGTGTGTGTGTGTGCGCGCGCGTATGTGTGTGTATAGTCACAATTTACAGTGCACTCCTTGTCCTGCTTTAATTGTCTTCTGTTGCCATGTTATGCTCTCTCGTCTCGTATGTATTGTTTTGTGTTTTTCATTTTCATGTGTTCATAGTGTCTTCAGGTGCTTTGTTTTGACTTTTATTAAACTTTAACTCTGCACTTTTATCCATCTCCACCTCTCCATTGTGACCAATGGACTGAACAACGGAAGACTGAAAAATGGATGCAGCAGATATTTTTTTTTCTACCCAAGAGAAGATCTTGGAGTCCATGAAACTGTAACCAACCAAAGAGAAGGGAATCCTTGATCAGGGCCACAGAAGTATGGCTGCAAGCCATGCGTAAAATCTTTGCCCACCCTCCATCCCCTACTGTGGATTCTTCTGGGCCTGCCTGACAAAACTGCTCAGCCACCCTGCTTGTCTAAGGACATTGCTCTGTCTCCCGTTTCGGCCGATAGCTCGGCTTTGCTTCCCTGCTCTGCCTCGGTCGTCACTACGCCAGGCTCCTATTTGGACGTTGCTCCACTTTCCCACTCCGCTGAGGACATCGCTCTGCCTTACCAATTGGATGAGGATGTCTCTCCGCCTTCCCACTAGGCTGAGGGCATTGTTCCGCCTTCCTGATCAGCTGAGGGCATCGCTCCGCCTTCCCGCTTGGCTGAGGGTGTTGCTCCGCCTTCCCGCTATGCTGAGGACGTTGCGCTGCCTCTATGCACCGCGGAACATGGCCTCTCGGAGAATGTTGCCCCACCTATGGCCATGCGGAGAGCTTCACTCCCCCCTCTGGCCTCAAGGAGAACTTCGCTCCTCCCTCTGGCTTCGCAGAGAATTTAGCTGCCCCTTGGGCTCCGCCTTGAGCTTTGTTCACCTGTAGGTGTTTTGTTTTGACTTTTATTAAACTTTACATCTGCACTTGCATCCATCTCTGCCTCTCCATCATGACAGAAAGCAAGACTGAAAAATGGATGCAGCAGATATTTTTTTTCTACCCAAGAGAAGATATTGGAGTCCATGAAACTGGAACCAAAGGGGAGGGAATCATGGATCAGGGCCACAGAAACATGGCTGCAAGCCATGTGTAAGACCTTTTCCCACCTTCCATCCCCTACTGCGGATTCCTCTGGGCCTGCCTGACAACACTGCTCAGCCTCCCTGCTTGACTGAGGATGTTGCTCTGTCTCCCATTTCGGCTGAGTGCTCCACTTTGCTTCCCTGCTCCGCCTCAGTCATCACTATGACAGGCTTCTCTTTGGATGTCGCTCCACGTTCCCACTCCGCTGAGGATGTCGCTCCACTTTCCCACTCCGCTGAGGATATCGCTCCACCTTCCTGCTCGGCTGAGGGCATCGCTCTGCCTTCCCGCTCGCGCCGCCTTTCCACTCAGCTGAGGGTGTCACTCTGCTGAGGATATCACGCTGCCTCTATATGCCACTGAAGATGTCACTACTTTGCTCTGCTTCGTGCTGAGTGTTGCTTCCCCCTCATGATTCACGGAGAACGTCACTCTGCCCTCTGGCCTCGCGGAGAAAATCACTCCCACCCTGGGGTTCCCCCTCAGGTGTTTTGTTTTGACTTTTATTAAACCTTATATCTGCACTTGCACCCATCTCCGCCTCTCCATCATGACAGAAAGCAAGACTGAAAAGTTGATGCAGCAGATTTTTTTTTCTACCCAAGACAAGATCTTGGAGTCCATGAAACTGTAACCAAAGGGGAGGGAATCGTGGAGGGCATCACTCCGCCTTCCCGCTCGGCTGAGGGCATCACTCCGCCTTCCCGCTCCACTGAGGGTGTCGCTCCATCTTCCTGGTCAGCTGAGGGCGTCGCTCCGTTTCTATGCACCACTGAAGATGTCACTCCTTTGCGGTGAGTGCCCCCCCCCCGGCCTCGCAGAGAACTTCACTCCCACTCTGACCTTGCCGAGAACTTTGCTCCCCCCTCTGGCCTCACGGACTCACGGAGAATGTCATTCCCCCCTCTGTCCTCGCAGAAAATGTCACTCCCCCCTTGGGCTCCACCTTGAGCTTTGTTCCTCCTGCTGGCGGCGTGGTGGCAATCGCTTCATGCCCAAGCCAGGCTGGAGAGATTGCATCATCCCTCTGCGGTATGGAAGAGACCATCCCCCATCTGTACCCCAGAAAACACTTCAAGTGTCCTTTTTATGGCCCTGCGAAAGATGACACTCAAGGGAATTTTGAAACACTTAAGGACCTCTGGTCCGGGTATCCAGGACTCCCTCCTGAACTTATGATGCACTTTGGGAGCTGTACGTTAAAAGGGGGGGGGGGAGTTCTGTCACGGATTGCCAGAAGGAACTCTGGATTTCAGTTCCCAGCAACCACTGCACCTCTGCGTCACTGTCACCTGACCACCTGCACCTGTTTCTCATTCATGTTAATGAGCATGTGTGAGTGTGTGTATGCGTGTGCCCATGTATAGTCACAGTTTACACTGCATTCGTGGTCTTTCTTTAATTGTCTTCTGCTGCCACGTTATGCTCTCTCATCTTGTATGTATTGTTTTGTGTTGTAAGTGTTCATAGTGTCTTCTGGTGTTTTGTTTTGACGTTTGTTAAACTTTAAATCTGCACTTGCATCTGTTTCCACCTTGAAATTGTGATAGTGTTTATCTAGAAACATCAGCTTTCACCTTTTTAAGAAAGGTGAAGGTGATTGAGGTAGGCAAGAGTTTTTATAGCCGGTTTAAAATCTTAGCCTGAATTTTTTTTTTCAGGTTCACCTTAGTTTAAAGTTTTAACTGCAGATGGCGATGTAACATTCTTTACCATTCCAATTTATTTGGTTCTAGTAATATACTTCAAACAAACATTACGAACCAGAAGACAACACATGCTGTAATTTGCAATTCATTAAATTAATTCTAAAAAGTAAAAACAGGCTCAACATTCTTCATCTATAGATGGCAAACTGGTAGCAGGTTATTAGTCCCAAGGTTATTATATGGTTCTCTGTTAAGAAAAAAGGGGGTGGGGGGGTGGGGGGGGTTGGGGGGGGAGTGACACAATATTACACACAACATAACTATTTGTGCACAAAGAAATGGCTTATCTTTTCTTATCTGGCTGATGGGTGTGAACTGGCAGGTGACCAAACTGAGCAACAAAGAACTGTCAGGATGGGTGTTGGGGCAGTTTATACAGTACTGTGCAAATGTCTTAGGCACCCTATTTTTTTGTATAAACTTTGTTATAGATTTTTATTTTATGAGTTCTACATTATTGAGTCAGTACAAAAACATTTTATATTTCAAACATTCATTTTCCAGCACAAAATGAAATGTTATCGAAAAATGTTAGTTTGTCAGTAAAGTTTGTCACTTTTCAGACAAAAAAACAAAATGAAAGCTGCTGGGATTTGCTGCAAAAATAAGAAGCAAGTGCGACATTCAAAGTCTCCAGAAGAACTGTGCAAGATGCTCGATAAATCTTACAGCTCATTTCCTTATAAAACTGCAGAAAGTGTACCTGAGGCTACTCTTTTCTCTTTTTTTTAAACCAAATGGTCATCAAACTAAATAGTGACTTTGTTTCATTTATTAATGTTTATTACTGAACTGTAGTATTTTTTTAAATGTTGAAACATTTAATTTCTTTATTTTTGAAGGCATCTTTGCTGTACAGCATTTGTTTGTATGTGCCTAAGACATTTTCACAGTACTATGTATGTTTATTTATTTTACTACAGTTTACCTTCAATCAAGGTTATTTAAGCTCTATCAGGCATCGCTTGCCCTTTAATTCTATAAACTTCCAGTGCCTGCTTTACCCTGGTTGACTGATTGATTCCAGTTAAAGGCGAAGGCTCGTGTCAGTACTGTTTTTTGTATGAATTCAACAAGCGTCTCACTATCTCACCACCCATAAGAGGATGGCTTCCCTTTTAAGTTTGGCTTTAATATTTTCCTCATTACTGTTGCCTCTAGCTTACTCAGTGGTGATCTAGAGCTACATCCAGAGTTCACTATTGAAAACAATTTGCATTTTTGTTACTGCAGGTGGAAATAAAGTATTAAGACGAAATTCAGTTATTTTATGTAGAAATATTTTGGTCATCTGAACAGTCAGCACAAACTACAATCCAGTTGGTGGAGATGAGCACAGGCATGAATGCATCAGGGTGTTCTGTAATATGCTTTTTATTAGTGAATCTGTGTGTCCTGGCATAGAAGTGCATTTGCAATTGTGAGACCATGAGACCATGTTGTTTGCATATAAAGCAATACTGAAAACACTATATGCAAGATTCAGCTCAGCTTTCAAATACACAAACTCCAATAATAAATATGCATGTAAAAATATGACAAAACAATAGTTAAGAAAATAATATCTGGTCTGTCATTGAATTTGAAACAGAATAGAATTTTACATAGTGCTCTATACAATATAGCTGTATCAAAGCAGCTTACTAGAGAGTAAGCCAAGAATGAAGTTTCCTAGTATGAAGCCAAGGAGGAAGAAACATTAGGAGGAACAAGAGTCAGCAGTGGGAGCACGTTTTTCTGAGGTTAGCAGTGAGAATTAAGAGTTATGTTTCAGGTCAAGTAATATAAGAATTCTAGGTTCTATGGACTCTGCATCAATGACTATCAGTGGGAATAATAAAGAGACTTGTGCAAGCAAAAGCATAAGGAGTGGAAAGACAGACACTGAGGAGGGAGTAGAGGGCCCTGGTAAGTAGTGTGCAAAGGTGTGCAGCTAAGTCTTCTCCGCCTGCTCATAAACTACAGCTTCATCAACCTCAACTGAAGAATGTAAATAGACTCCAAACGCATATCAAGCAGATCAGTTCTGTTGATGATTCAGTTTACCAGAGCAACAGCGACTTTTACTTGTATTCCTACGCGTGTTTCTACTGTACCCACACACAGTGCATACATAGTGTGCGAAAGCCTGGCTTGTGTTGGCAAATCGTGCCAGGACCTAGTGAGTTCATCTTCCCATTCGCGTTTATTTCAATTCAGAACTCAAGGGCTTTCGTCCTGAGGTTGTATTTGTGATTAATTGACCCCTGTTGGAGTCGTTACAAGACCTAACAGGAACAAGAGATGTCTTCATTTTGGTATCTGAAATTAGCACAGATTAATGCACTGTTTAGCCTGTATTAACCTGCAGCAGTGTTACTACAGTGTGTACAGGGTCTGGAGTGCTGCAGCGCCACCTGCACGCGGAACTCAGAGCTGCAACGCGCGCTCAAGAGAACATTCGGGCTCCACTCGTAGTTCTTTTGCGTCACTCAAGCGCGCACGAGGTGGTGGCGGTGGTGGGCGCTGTGTGTGTGTGTGTGTGTGTGTGTGTGTGTGTGTGTGTGTGAGAGAGAGAGAGAGAGAGAGAGAGCGCATACACTGCGCGTGGTGGTGTAAATTAACGCTTCTTTCCAGAACCCAGAACCAGCCCTGGAATTTTATTTGATCAGTCTTCCTAAACCAAACCGAGACACTGGGGTTGTCATTAATCAAAATATTCGGAACTCTTTTCCACACCAACAGTTTAATTTTCACAGTCATCGGTAACGTTAAGTCATCTGGAAATCCACGGACAAGTGACTGGCCGAAGTGCGAGAAGAGACGGAGTGATGTTTTGGGAATTTGTCCAGAATGATGACTGAGGAATTAAATAATCTACTGCGTCAAAGGTAATAAATAAATACATACATACATACATACATACATACATACATAAATGAAAATAAATTCAGACGCCATCATTTTTTTTAAATTCAGTTAAAACTTTAAAAATGTAAACGGAATAAATTTAATAACTTTGCGCAATATAGAAAATGTTCATGTTTACAGATATATTCACACAAAAACTTGAAAGAGCAATCTACAAAAAGTCATTGATTCAAGCTATTGTAACAGACGTAAATAAAATTCACCTATTAATAATCGAGAAGGGAACAGCGTTGGTGAGAGCATTAACAGTCTTCATGACAGTCTTAGTGTATAGTTTATCTGTAATGGAGGTGATTGGTGTAATGAGGGATAGTCTGACTCAACTGTGAGTCAGTCAGAGCACTGCTATTTTATAATTGTGATGATATACAGTAGTTTCTCACTTGTCATCTCTTGTCATAATTTTGTGATTTAACATTTCAAATGTAACATAGGCCTATGTGATGCTATATAAGTAAACACAAAATGTGACAACAGCTGCAAGGTGGTTGTGAAACTTTATTCTGCCTCAAGATTTTTTACCACGCAGTCACAAAAAAGCATATCCCAGGGCACTCTCACTGGGTTGCTCAATGCAAATCAATTAAACCAACATTTGACACAGCACTGTAGGCAAGCTGCCACACTGCTGAAGAGATCAGACACTGAGTAAAGTCCTACATGTCCAAAGTATCACGTTACCCTAGAAGAAATACACTTGCAAATGTGCTCACAATGTGCCACAACTATTTACTCATTTAGGACTTGAAGTGATTAATCCTAGTTTTGGACTGAGTTACATTACAAGTCCCTTTGATCAATCGTCCAAAGTAAAACATAAAGTTTCTCTAAAACATTGCTTTTGGTATTAGGCTATAAAAAGGTTCTAACAAACCATTTTTACCCTCACAGGATTCAGCACATTTCTTAAGTTTGGCTAAATAGAGATTCTGTGCTCAGTCATTCCCTCCAGTTAAATGTTAACCATTGGCACTTAGAAGTTAACATGAGAATTTCTTTGTATTATTCACTTTTTTTTTCTCTACACCCGCATACAGGTTTGACATTATGGAATGGACTCCTATATCATAAAAGAAAAAAGCTCTTCTGAACTGACACATGGTAAAAATGGAGTCATGGACATTACTCCCTGCTCCCTCTAACCTTTCCTTTTTTGAGCCTCTTCTTTATGACAGCTTCTTCCCAGTCAATGAATCTGACTTTAGCCCAGATGATTATCCTCACAACATCACTCACCATGCCTTTGACCAGACAAGCTCTGTGGTTATCACCTTTGTGTACTTTGTGGTGTGTGCTGTTGGACTCTGTGGCAATGCACTGGTCATGTATGTGATCCTTCGTTATGCTAAGATGAAGACTGTCACCAACATCTATATCCTTAACCTGGCTGTTGCAGATGTCCTGTGCATGCTTAGCTTGCCTTTTATTGCAATTCAGCTAGCATTGCTTCACTGGCCTTTTGGTGCTGCCATTTGCCGTATTGTCCTAACCATGGACTCATTGAACCAGTTCACCAGCATTTTCTTCCTGACCGTGATGAGCATTGACCGGTATCTTGCAGTGGTACATCCAATCAAGTCAACTAAATGGCGCAAGCCACGAGTGGCCAAAACTATCAGCCTTGCCATGTGGGGGGTGTCACTGCTGGTTAATTTGCCCATTATGATCTTCAGTGGCCTGAACACTAATAAGAATGAGGCACGGACATGTACTATGCTGTGGCCAGAACCTCAAAATACCTACTACACTGCCTTCATTTTCTATACCTTTTTAATGGGCTTCTTTCTGCCGCTTATTGTTATTTGCCTGTGCTACCTGCTCATCGTGATAAAGGTGAAGTCCTCAGGGGTGAGGGTTTGCTCCAGCAAGCGAAAGCGTTCTGAGCGCAAAGTGACACGCATGGTATCCATTGTGGTGGTCGTGTTTGTGCTCTGCTGGCTACCGTTCTTCATGTTTAATGTGGCATCTGTGACTGGAACACTTATACCTACACCTGTGCTAAAGAGCACCTTTGATTTCGTAGTGGTACTGGGATATGCCAACAGCTGCGCCAACCCCATTCTCTATGCATTCTTGTCGGACAACTTCAAGAAGAGCTTCCAGAATGTTCTTTGCCTCAAGAGGGTGGGCGGCCTGGATGAAATTGAACGTAGTGACAGCCGGCAGGACAGGACACGGATGGTGAATGACATCATCACAGAGACTCAAAATGCTGCCCTGCTTAATGGTGATCTGCAGACAAGCATTTAGGAATGGCCAGGAGATCTGGAGTTACACCTAAATGATAACCAGGACTACTATAACGGATAGAAGATCACTATTCTTCAGTATCAGAAATTTAATTCATTCATTCATTCATTCATTCATACGTAACGTTTAAATCTGTTCATTTACATCCAAATCCCATTTACAATATTGACTATGAAGGGGGATGGTATTCAATTTGATGAGGACTACTACCCATTCTCTGGACACATTTGTGAACACATTTTGAGGAGACCTGAATGTTCCAACAAAAAGAGGCCTCAGAGAAGTGATTACCATCATGAAGATACGTTGAGAATGCCACTCAATCACTGTAGATAAAAACATTTGTTTGCATTGTGTTTCTGTGCACAACAGCTATAACTGTTACTGTTTGTTCATATCTATTGCTGAAAAAAGGTCATTGACCTCATAAGGTAAACAGAAATTAGTTCTCAATCGACACAATATTGGCCTGCAAAAAACCCTCAGTTATGACATTAATACTTCACTGTAGAAGGAACACTAGAAGGACAGAAGTGTAAAATGAAGAATAATGTTGTTGAAACATGCCATCCTTAAACAAATATCTGAATAGAATATGAATACCATCCAGACCTGAGAATTACACATGTAATCTTAATAATGTTTAATAAACCCTAATAATAAAATGAAAAATCTATTACTCATCTAAGCTCATTATAGCAAACATTTGGCAATGTGCACCAGCAAATTACAGAACTCATTAAAATTTAACGACTGCAACAGCAAAACAGCCTTAGGCAACATAGTATTAGCTTCATATGAAATAATTTTTCATTTGTATATTATATGGGAAATCATTTTCCTGACACCACATGGTTGTGACTTTCAGTTATATTTATATGACATTTATTTACTTAAACACATCTATGAGGTCATTAGTATCTAGATGCTGCTGTGTTGTTTATTTAGACAGGGTTTGCTGAACTTGAAAACAGAGAAAATGATTTATATTTGGGTGATCAGTGATACAGAAAAATACATTTTAAATCGTTCCATGATTTTTATTTAGGAAGCTACTAGAAAGTTGTTGGACATGCCAGATAACTTGTAAAGTTGTTGGACTTGCCAAATAGATCACATGTCTTTGAGTGTCTTGAGACACATTTTTGAGTCATATATAAATAGAGCCCTTTCTACTTGGTGAGAAAAATAGAGGCTGTGGGCTAAAGTAAACTGAGGGTATACTGTATCAGTCTTTGACTGCAATATTTGAAAGAAAATGGCATCATATTTTAAATAGATTAAATACTATTATGATGAATGGGCCACAGCTAAGCTGTAATGTTAGATGCTTAAGGACAATTGGACATGTAATTTCCACTTTAGACAATGATACTGGCTAATCCATCAAATGAGATACACCATTAAATAATTTTCCAGCACCGAAAATATTACACATGAATTCTGAAGAAGATGTCAAGACTCGTAGTGGGGAAATGCTCTGAAATAGCTGGTGTGCTTGTGTTTAATCAAATGACTTTAACAATGATTCATTAACGTGCCTATAAAATACTGTACAGATATATAAAAGCATTGAATATCATATAAAAGCATTGAATTTGTGTGTGATTGTGCAAATATCTTAAGCCTGTTTATCTAGACAGTGTTTGTTTATCTGTCAATAATATAGAGACATAGAATATTAAGAAATTACATAGCATAAATACTATAAATGTAACAGGAATTTACTTTTATTATTTAAAGTTATTGATGTAAGATCATGTTAAATAAGTAGGGGAACATGGGTTTGTTTCTTGGAGGTAGTCCAGCTATTTCATGTATTTATTAAATTCACTGGCTAAATCAGGTGTGTATGTGGCAGAATGTAAGAAATTAGTGTTTTAGATTGTGAACATTTTAAAATATTTTTCTAAATATGATGTAAAAACTGTAAACTGAAAAAAAGAATCAAATTGAATAAGTTGGACCAGAAAATGGTGTGGAAGACCCACAAAGATGTCTACATCTTAATGGCCAATAGAATTAAGGGAGAGAAGGACACCAAGGGCAGTGCTGGCAAAGATAAGTTTTGAAGGACTGGTCTTTTTTTGTAAAAATAAATAAGTAAATAAATATGACAAGTAGAACCAGAAAATATTGTGGAATTATGGGTCTATGTGAGATTATGTTGAGGTAATGGGTTGGATCTCTCATCACATTGGATCTTCTAGTAAGACCTTACAGCACCAGACAACTTCAAATGCACTGTAAACATGTTTAAAGCAGTAGTACTGAACTTTTGCCTTCTCTGTGTTTGAAACATTAAACTGCAAGTTACTTGCGGAGTTATTTTTAATTTTTTTACGTGGGTTGTGCTTCAGCACTGCTCCACTGTGCGGATGAATCTGATGGTTTGAGGTAGTTGGATGGGTTGTATATTAGCTTCAATACTTGACAACAGAGGTGGCGGAGGATACAGTTTTCTTGGAGTAGAGGTGAGTTGCTCTCTCTCATAGATAGCAGAAAATAAGTGCAATTTACCACACTGACCATAGCAAACATAAAACAACAACAACAAAAAAACAACTTAGGAAACTTGATACCTAGCTGATTCAAGTGAACAAGTGTGCTAATGTTAGCTAGCTACCTACTGAGCCACTGAAATATCTTACCTGTTCAGCAGAAAAAAGCCATTTCTGCGTCATTCTTCAATCCTTTCAGATCTCAGAGTTTTCGCCACCTCACAAAAGCCATGCCGATATTTATTCTCGTTTTAGCACAGGGTCTGTTACTTTCCCTTTTTGACTGCAGGCTCTCCCCAGTTCTAGGTTTCTTGGTTGTAACAGCAGCTGATTCCCCAGATGTCAACGATGATCGCATTTAGAACTATGCAGATTAAAGCAGCCATCTACATGACAAGTTTAAATTCTAAGCAACTGTTGTAAGGACAAGCTACAAACACCAACATCCTCAGACCCTCACACACGCAATATGTTAGCCATCTCTTTTTCTTTCTGTTTATGGACACGACGTAATGTAAAGGTCTAGTGACATCAAAGACCACGCTAATGACCTCAAACTGACGTTTCCCGCAAAATCCGACCCAGCAACTCAAATTATAAATCATTATTATAAGCTTACCGTTGCGAATCGGGGTAAGGAAAGGAGACAGTTTTTAACACTGATTTTTTTCCACATATTCACTCAATAATTAATTTTTGTTCATTTTTAACCAAAAAAAAGCTTGATACTGCAGCTTTAAGCAAAGGTTTATGCACAAAACTGTGTAGAATCATTCAGATAGCAAAAAGCAGCCAAGGGATATAGTTATAGTTATCTGGCTGCTTTTTGCTGTCACAGTTTGTTCATGATGTTTGGAAATATTTACCACAGAGCAGGGTTCAGTCCTTTAAAAAGCACAAGAAATTCAAGTCATATTATAGTATTATTTGTACCTAGTTGCATTTTGTGGGTTTTAAGCAAGTAAACAGTTTTCCTTATTAGAATTCAAAAAAGTTTAGAATAAAATACGAATGTTCAACAGGTGGCCTACAAATTTTACACACAGAATGGTGTGTGTGTATTTGTGCTGTATATTTATCCTGTAGATATCTAAAGCTGCTAAAATGCAGATGTAATCAAAACCCTCTAACTGAGGAACGTTAAACGTGTACATAAGGTAGAACAAATTGTTTTTTTTTTTTTTTTAAGTAGAATAAATGTGTCCAGGCCACAGGCTGATTGAGTTGTTCAAGAAGCCATATGTGCTTGTTGAACATCCCATTCGAGCCCCACATTTACTTATACAATAACCTCCACTCTTTGGACACATTGGAGACTGATGTCAGGCGAGAAGCCCTGGGGTGCAGTCTGCATTAGGACTGAGGTCAAGGCTTTGTGCAGGCCACTCAAGTTCTTCCTACACATCATTGTGTCATACAGGTTTTGTGGAGGAAACAAAAGAACACTTTAGGGTTTAACTTTTACTAAAGAAAATTCTAAATACAACACACATTTTTAACCCCATGCTGACCTCTTTTAAATGGTCATTTCAGTTCAATTCAATTTCAATTAAATTTTATTTGTAGTATAGTATAATACTACTAATAATAGTACAGTGTAATAGTAAACAAATAGTATAATTATAAATAGATCCCTTCTATAAATGTGCTAATAGTACATGTTCAAACAGTGCAGTTGTGTAACCAGTAAAATTCATTACAGTTTTACATGACGTCTGTTTTGTTGAACCTCTCCACTGTTCACTGATGGAGACTTGAGCGCAAAACTATTTGTGGCAATTGCAGTGCTGAGGCTATAATGGCAATTTGTAGTCCTGGACATTATAGCATAACAGTTCACAAGTTGAGGTCCAAAGCCATCCCCATGGTCTTTAAGTGGCACCAACCTCAGCAATTCCAGTGATCCAGTGTGGGGCTATCCTTAGCAGCAGCATGTAACTTCCAAGTGAGGAAAACTCCAACCAGAAGTAGGACATCAGGATGGATCAGGCAGGTCTGGAGAGCAGAAGGGGTCAGGATCACTGGCATCTCAGGAGTATCACGTGTAGCTCAACAGAAAGAGAAAGGGAAAGAGAGGGAGAGAGTATTAGGTATATATATTATCACAGAATAGTTAAAGAAAATGTACTATGCATGAGTGCAAGCAGGGACTCTGGCAAGACTAGCTATGACAACATAACTAAAAGGCAGAGCCAGGAGGCAACATAGACACGAGGCGCCCTGGGACATAATGACATAATGACTATGACTTCTTCTGATTCATAATCTGAGATGAAATATCAATAATGATAGAGTTTATGTTACATTCAGCTATAATGACAGACAAACTCATCCACAATAAATCAACAAAAGCAGATGTGCAATGACAAAAAAAAAAAAAAAAGCCAAATGGCAATACAAGAAATTACAAAAACTCATTTTACTTTAAATTTAAGTTGTACTGTCTGACAAATTCACAGGACATAAAAAAAATAGAGGCATTAAAAAATAACACCAAAAACACTTCATTCATTTTAGTTAGAAAGTATAATACATAAGTATAATGTATAATGAATAATACATTCACTCTCATAATTCTCATATATAAACATTTGCAACATTTTTTTTTCACCTATATTTTGTATAGTATTTCAAAATGTTTAAAAGGACTGGTGAGAAATAATATTTCCTAGACACATTAATCATAGCTACCCAAAATGAAATCGAAAATTCTTCTCCTACAACAGCAGCAATCTAAAATTCTAAATATCATATTTAGAAAATACATTCTTTTTTATTTACGTTTTTTTAATTATTATTAATTGCTCATAGTTTTTGACCATTTGGTTTCTTGTGATGATAAATGAACACTTGGTATAAAGTGTTTGTCTCTTAAAACTTTTGTTCTCAAGAATATAAACTTTTTGCTTGTGACTGTTTTAAATGTAATGCGGCTAAATGGCTCCCTCTGTTGCCTGATTTGGTGTACTCGTGGTTCTTCTCCTGATTAAAAAATGAATAAACAAACAAACAAACAAACAAACAAACAAACAAATAAATGCATTTATTATTATAATTATTGTTGTTGTTGTTGTTTGCAAACACACCTTATTTTGTCTTTCTTTTTTCCACATTGCACCTTAACCCAATAAATTCAGGTAATTCTTAATAAAGTCAAATTTGTCATAATCATTCTTCAAAATAACTCTTTGAACAGTGTAGCATTTTTCATTTTTCATTTTTATTTCAAGAATTGTCTGGTATTTTGTCAGTGTATCTCTGTGTGTAAGGTAGATGCAGATCACCTAAAGTAAATATAAAGAACACATAATGCATTCATATACAATAAAGCTGGATATTATCTATTTGATTGTCAAATAACATAGAGATGGCTACATTTTAGATCCTAGTCTTTGTCATTCAACATTGTCCATTCATGTCTACTCATACAGGTTCAAAGAAAAATTCTCCCAAATTTGCAGTTAGAATTCCTATGTATGTATGTATGTAGCATTTTGTTGCATCATGACACATATGCTCCATTTTCATTGATGGACCAAAAATCAACAAAATATTTGGACACATTTTGTCTAAAATGTCAGTTACTCAAATATTAATTTCTTGTTTATAGAGCTGGTGTATAAAAGCATTATTGTACTTGCAATTATTCTGTGCTGAATTGTAAGAACAAAGCATAATGTAATAACTGCACATAATATAATAAGTATAACATTATTAGTGTAATAACATTTTCACGGTGTGTCACGAACCTCGAATCGGCACGGAAGCAGGAGCGGGCGGCAGGTGTAGAGCGTGGTATCGGGAAGTACAAGAAACGTAGTCGTAAGACAGGCAAAGGTCAAGCGATCGGACGAACAACACAAACGGGGTCAGGCAGAGAGCGTAGTCGAAACCGGAAACAAGGGTCGAGGATCACACGAAGACAAACTAACTAGAACGGCTTGGTAACGCAGAGAAACGGGTTAACTGAGCGTATACTTCACATCGATTCTGGGTGAATGACTTCCCTAAGTACTAGCGGTGAGAGTGTGTGTGTGTGAGATTGGTGCCAGGTGTGTCTGATCAGAACTCCGGGGATGGTGAGCGCATGCGTGCATGAGAAGTGAGTGTTGCATCTTGGGAATTTGAGTTCTGATCTGACTGAGCTGTGACAGAACCCCCCACCCCCCACCCCACCCCCCCAAAGGGCTCACTCCGGGAGCCGAGTTCTTTCTTGGCCTCCCCCGGGGTCGTGGACCAGGGAGATCAGGATAAGTTGCGTGAAAGTCTTTAGTAAGCTGTGGATCCAGTATATCCTGCTTGGGAACCCAGCATTGTTCCTCAGGTCCATAACCCTCCCACTCAACCAAATACTCCAGCTTGCCTCTCCTGTGTCTAGATTTGAGGATGTTCTTGACACGGTAAGCCGGTTGTCCATCAATTTCCAGAGGGGTCGGAGGAGTTTCAGATGGTACTTCGGTGGCTAATGGACTGTTGATAACAGGTTTCAGACGTGATACGTGGAATGAGGGGCAGATGCGGCTGTGTCGTGGCAGTTCCAGACGGTAAGTGACTTCATTGACTCGCTTGAGGATCTTGAATGGTCCAGTGTATCTTGGCGTTAGTTTTTTTACAGCTATGAGCTTGTCTTAAGTCCCTTGTGGACAACCACACCCTATCGCCTGGTTGGTAATTAGGGTGTTCTTTGCGGTGGCGATCTGCTTTGCGCTTGTATGTGTCTGTGGTCTCCTTCAGGCGTCGGTGGGTGTCAGCCCAGACACGCTCGCTACGTTCAAACCATTGGTCAACGGCAGGAGCTGCGGTGGGGGTCGCGTTCCACGGGAACAGTGGGGGTTGGTAACCTAGTACGCACTGGAAAGGAGTAAGATTGGTAGCCGAATGACGTAGTGAGTTCTGGGCGTACTCGGCCCATGGCAAAAACTTGCTCCAATCCTCTGGGTTATTGGCACAGAAAGTACGGAGGAATTGCCCTAGTTCCTGATTGATTCGTTCAACTTGTCCATTGGCTTGTGGGTGATATCCGGAGGTGAGATTCACTGTTACTCCCATCTTAGTCGTGAAGCTGGACCACACTCTGGAAGTAAACTGCGGGCCCCTGTCACTGACAATCTCCTCCGGAATGCCGAAATATCTAAAAACATGCTGGAATAGAAGTTCGGCTGTCACGAAGGCGGCGGGGAGAGCAGGTAATGGAATAAAACGTACGGACTTGGAAAACCGGTCCACTGTGACTAGAACTGTGGTATTTCCTTGGGATTTTGGCAAATCCGTTACGAAGTCTACGGATATGTGTGACCATGGGCGTTCGGGTATGGGTAAAGGCTTGAGCCTCCCAGCTGGGAGGGTCCGAGGTACCTTATTCTGTGCGCAAGATGAACAGGATGTCACCACCTTGTGTATATCTCTCTCCATATTGGACCACCAGTACTTCTCTTTTAGGAGATGGTGTGTGCGCTGTGCCCCTGGATGCCCTGTACCGAGTACCGTGTGTGCCCAGATGATGAGTTCTTGGCGGTACTCTTTGGGTACAAATAGTTTGTTCGGGGGACACTTTACGGGTACTTGTGACTGGGGAATCTGCTCTAGCTCCTGGTCCAGATCCCACTCTAGCGCATTGATAATACATGAAGGATGGATGATATACTCTTCATGCTCGTTGACACGTTCTGTGTGGTCGAGACGAGACAGGGCATCAGCTTTTATGTTCTTGGACCCTGGCCTGTAGGATAACGTGAAGTGAAACCTGGTGAAGAACAGGGCCCATCGGGCCTGGCGGGGTGTGAGTCGCTTTGCAGTGCGAAGGTACTCCAGGTTCTTATGGTCTGTGAAGATGACAAAGGGATGTGTAGCCCCCTCTAACCAGTGTCTCCACTCCTCCAGCGCTAACTTAATTGCCAAGAGTTCACGATTTCCCACATCGTAGTTTCTCTCAGCAGGGGAAAGCTTTCGCGAGAAGAACGCCACCGGATTCAGCTTTGGCTTCTCTCCGAATCACTGGGATAAAATGGCTCCTACCCCGGTTTCTGATGCGTCCACCTCCACTATAAACGGTCTGGATGGGTCCGGATGTTTGATGATGGGTGCAGTAGTGAAGGCTTTCTTGAGCTTGTCGAAGGCGGTTTGGGCGGTTGGGTTCCATGATAGACGTTTGGGTTTCCCCTTTAGCAGGGACGTGAGGGGGTTGGCGATGGCACTGAAATTTCTAATAAACCTTTGGTAGAAGTTCGCGAACCCCAGAAACCTCTGTAGTTCCTTGATCGTTGTGGGTGGGGGCCAGTTTACTACTGCCTGGACCTTTTCTTGGTCCATGGAGATCCCCTCGAGGCTGATGACATATCCCAGAAACGCAATGGTGGTTTTATGAAATTCGCATTTCTCAGCTTTGACATATAACTGATGACGGAGCAGTCATTGTAGAACTTGGCGGACGTGGTGAACATGTTCCTCCCGGGAGTCAGAATATATTAGAATGTCGTCTATGTAGGCGATTACATGGCGTCCCAGCATGTCACGTAACACGTCGTTGATTAGACATTGGAAGACCGAGGGAGCGTTAGAAAGCCCATACGGCATGACCTGATACTCATAGTGACCTGAAGTTGTGCTGAACCCAGTCTTCCATTCATCTCCTTCTCGAATCCGCACCAGGTTGTATGCACTGCGTAAGTCCAGTTCGTGAAGATGGTGGCGGTGCGCAATTGTTCCAGAGCGGCTGGTACTAGAGGTAGTGGGTAACGGTACTTGATGCAATACCGGTTCAGTCCTCGGTAGTCGATACATGGTCGTAAACCTATTCCCTTCTTCTCTACGAAGAAGAACCCCGCGGATGCTGGAGAAGTAGATGGTCGTATATAACCTTGGTGCAACGCTTCCTGAATGTACTCTTCCATGGCTTTTTGTTCAGTTACCGTTAACGGATAGACTCTCCCTCGTGGTGGTGTAGTGCCTGGAAGCAAATCGATTGCGCAGTCGTAATCTCGATGAGGAGGTAGTCCACTAGCCTTCTTCTTACTGAATACTTCAGTGAGGTCGTGGTAAACACTGGGGATCAGAACGTTGTCCGCCTTGTCAGGGCTCTCAACGGATGTGGATGCTAAGGAGATCACAGGGACTTGGAGACAGTGATTGATGCAGTGAGCTGACCAGCGAGTGATCTCCCTTTGATTCCATGAAATTTGTGGGTTGTGATGTTTGAGCCAAGGAAGACCGAGAATCACTGGATGCCGTGCCGTCACAATGACATTGAACGTAATTTTCTCCTGATGAAGGGCGCTGGTGCGGAGGTTAATGGGTTCGGTGCAGTGGGTGATTAAACCATCTCCAATGGGAGCTCCATCTATGGCTTGGACACGGCGGGGGGTGCTGAGAGGACGAACGGGGATGTTATATTGGAGTACAGTCTCTTGGTCAATGAAGTTCCCCTCCGCTCCAGAATCGATCAGTGCCTCCAAAACACAGGAAACGCTTGAGTATTCTAATATAACTGGTAATACGAACGCAGACTGAACTGAGTACTGGGCAGTGGGTTCTAAACTCACCCCTGGCTGAGGTTGTTTGGCAGGTTTGGTTTCCCCTCGGGTAGAGCACTGTTTCAGAGGGCATTGTTGCACGAAGTGGCCCTTCTCGCCGCAGTAGAAACAACAATGTTCACGGCACTGTCGTTCTCTCTCCTGCATGCTCACCCGAGTCTGTCCCAGCTGCATGGGTTCACTAGGGCTCTCAGATGCTGGTGCTTCCGCCTCGCTGCGTATGGAGCGGCGGCTCCGTAGTAAACGATCCAGGCGTATAGCTACGTTGATGAGTGAATCGAGAGTCAGCTGATCATTGCGGCACGCCAGCTCCGTTACAATATCGGCATTTAATCCCCGGCGAAACATAGTCTTTAGAGCGGGTTGATTCCATCCGCTCCTAGCGGCCACAGTACGAAATTCAAGAGCGTAACCCGCCACACAACGTGATCCCTGCGTCAAGGATAATAATTCCTCCCCAATCTCTCGGTTGTCTGGAGAATCATCGAATACAGTGCGGAAACATGATGTCAGCTGATCATACGTGCTGATGACGTTCCCTTCCTGTTCCCATTCCGCGGTGGTCCAGAGGAGAGCTCTCCCGGTTAAGAGTTCCATGAAGTGGATTATTTTCCGATTCTCCGTCATGTCTGGGTACATGGAAAAAAAACAGGGAGCACTGGAGTAAAAAACCTCGGCAGCATGCCAGATCTCCGTCGTACTTCTCCGGCGCTGGAGTGGGAGGTAAGCGTGTGGTCGGTGCCGTAGAAAGCTGCACAGCTTGGTTTAGCCGAGCTACCTGCTCAGTCAGGTTTGCAAGACGGTGATCATGGTCACTAATCATCCGGCCATGTCCCTCGATGGCTTGCGGCCAACGGGGATCTCCCGCTGCTTCCATTGGAAGGCGAAGTATTCTGTCACGAACCTCGAATCGGCACGGAAGCAGGAGCGAGTGGCAGGTGTAGAGCGTGGTATCGGGAAATACAAGAAACGTAGTCGTAAGACAGGCAAAGGTCAAGCGATAGGACGAACAACACAAACGGGGTCAGGCAGAGAGCGTAGTCGAAACCGGAAACAAGGGTCGAGGATCACACGAAGAATAACTAGAACGGCTTGGTAACGCAGAGAAACGGGTTAACTGAGCGTATACTTCGCATCGATTCTGGGTGAATGACTTCCCTAAGTACTAGCGGTGAGAGTGTGTGTGTGTGAGATTGGTGCCAGGTGTGTCTGATCAGAACTCCGGGGATGGTGAGCGCATGCGTGCATGAGAAGTGAGTGTTGCATCGTGGGAATTTCAGTTCTGATCTGACTGAGCTGTGACACGATGTTATAATTTTCTCAAAATGTAATAAAATCTTGAGCTCATAATGTAATAACAATTTTTACATTATGACAAATTTATAACATTATAAACTTACCAAAGACATTGTCATATTATAATGTCTTGTAATGTCTTTTTAATACATAAATACATTGGTATTCCTTTACAGTATCTTTTCTAAATCTAAATCTAGTCTTAATCTACCTATGAAATGCACCAGATTGAAATATTCATGCAATACAATAATATACAATGATACAATAATAATTATTATTATTATTACTAGAAGTAGTACTATTATTATTGTTATTATTATTATTACTGTACCTTACTTCATATACAGTATCTCACAAAAGTGAGTACACCCCTCACATTTTTGTAAATATTTGATTATATCTTTTCATGTGACAACACTGAAGAAATGACACTTTGCTACAATGTAAAGTAGTGAGTGTACAGCTTGTGTAACAGTGTAAATTTGCTGTCCCCTCAAAATAACTCAACACACAGCCATTAATTGTCTAAACCGCTGGCAAAAAAAGTGAGTACACCCCTAAGTGAAAATGTCCAAAATGTCCAAACTGTTTCCATGGTGTCTGTGCAGCAACTGCACGTCTATGCCAACTGAGAGCGTTTGTTGTTCATGGTAAGCAAATGGATTAATCTATCGTTTTATGATGAAATGCATTCTAATATCAATAACTTTAGAGATTATCAGCCATCTCGCAGTCGTATACTTTATCCTGTTAAAATTCTGACTGTCGCCATGTTATGAGCAAATCTGTGCTCTCTACAAAACTTCTGTGTGTATGAAGGTACTCGTATCTTTGGAAAGCGAAGATTCTTGTGATTGGATTGATATAAACCGTTTTGAGATACAATCACAACAGCAGCTACAATCAACGTCTCTGTCAGACCACCGACATACAAACAAACACTTACGAGAGGGAGGAAACTCACCTCATATGAAGCCTCATAGTAATCCACTGATCCATAATATCCTGATATAAACAGTCTTGTTACATTGGCAAAGGTCCAAACAACCCAATTATGTATTAAAGGCAAAAATAGGTAGGCTAAAATATGTATTAAATATTAAGGATTTTTAAAGTAATTAACATATTTCATGTGTTTCTAACAACGTATTTTAGTAGGAGAGGGTAATCACTGAGTGTTAAGGCCTACAAGTCTTCATAGTAGGGGTTCCTTTTAAGGTGTGTACATATCTATAATAAACTTCAATAATGCGACTAAAATAGGAATACTCCACATCTTAATTTGATTTGGGTTTACTTCGAGTATGACTTTAGCCGGATTGTCACGATTTCCACTCAAGCTAGTGCTGTAGCATGCAGTGTGCTCGGAAACCCAAAGCGCGAGCTCGATGTGCAAGCTCGATACACAAGCTCAAAGCGCGAGCTCTAAGCGAGTGCATGCTTTTGGGTTTTCAGTGACACTGACTTTGTTTACTTTTGACATGTGCATTTGTTATGGTTTATATCCTGTCTCCGCCCCAGTATTGTCATTGGTTGTTTCCTATATATGTGTCATCATTGTTCTCAGCTGTCTTGTGTTTCACCTGTGATTACATTTGTTATTTAAACCCCTTGTGTATCTTGTACATTAAGAAATATTACGTGAGTTTTCCGTATACCAAGCGGTTGTTTCTTGGTTCATGTGTTTTGATCTTGTTCTCGCCCTCGTTCTCCATTCCTGTTTTGCCTAGTTTGTGCCTGTTTGCCAATCACCTGACCCACTGCCTGTTTTTTGACCACGCTATTGTCTCATGATTTGGATTTGTCTGCCTGCCTCTCTTCAATAAAAGCCCTTATCTGCACTTGCAACCGTCCTAACCTCCATTACGTTAAATTACGTGACACAGATTAAGGTAGTCAGAAATCGCTGTTTACATGCTAGTTTCTTAATCAGAGTATTGTCTTAATCTGGTTAATATTGCAATATTAAAGTCCATGTAAACGTGCTGATTGCTAAATCAATCAGTGGGACACCTGCGCTTGCTTCTTTTTACATTCACGTATATGTTAGATGCCAGGCGATCAATGGGATGTGCTGCTCTGGCTCTCAGCCACTCACTGAACAGAGCAGACACAGAGAGAGGTGTGAGTGCAGCGGGAAAGCAAGACCTCTCGCTTGCGGGTCAGTACTGCTGACATTTGGAAAGTTGCTAAGGTTTGTCCAAAATGTCACTAGATTTGTCGTTGGGCACTTTTTTTTGCAAAAAAAAAAAAGTTTTTAAAAAAGTCATTAAAGGGGTCTGATAAGTCTCTAAGTTGGCGATACTGGTCTGCACTGACAGCTAAATAAAAGGCAGGCTAAGCACCGCCTCTCCCCAGCAAAAAGAAACTACAGAGGGAGAGGGAACACGGGGTTTTTCATTTACGCACATTTTATTTGAAATGCAATAAAATACACCAAGTACCCAAATGATGCCATGTCTGTGTTTTTTCTTGAAAATAATTTGCACCCCTTCCGATCTCTCCACACACCCCAGATTGAGAACCACTGACTTAAGTCAATGTAATCAGTTGGAGAAAAAATCAGATGTGTCAGTACAGTATATTGGATCTGTGCATTAGGTCTTAAAGTGACCGCAGTCAAATAAACCTGCTGCTGTCTCTGTCATTAATGTTAATCAAACAACAAAAGACAAAGATAAAATCACTCACTCACTCACTCATCTGACTCAATAACTTCAGTAAATATAATAAGAATCACTGTATATGTCATGCAGTGAAGTCTATTTTATTTAACATTTAATTGCTTTATTCAAATTCCATAGTATTTCTTAGTTGAATACTACTGATAGACCTACATGAGAAAACGTATCGTTATCGTGAAATAAGAATGTTGTCATATCGTCCACACCTAAACATCAGCATTTGGTGACTCCAGTCTTGTATTTCACATAAATTATGAAATGTACTTCTTAATGTAGTAAATATCATAAACCCTGCTGATAGGGATATTTTAAAAATTTTATTTTAGGAATTAAAATGAAAAAAGTTACAAGAACAGAGCTGTTTGTTTTCATTCATAGACTCATAAAAGCAGTAATAAAGCATGAAGCTTGTTGTTATGACCTGCTGCTAAATGTAACTCTACTCTGTACTCACTCACTCACTCACTCTCTCTCTCTCTCTCTCTCTCTCTCTCTCTCTCTCTCTCTCTCTCAGCCTATATAACTGTGGGGGAGACGCAGCAAATCATTGAAATGTCAACTCAAACTGCAGGACACAATATAGTGTGATACAATAATAAAACAGGTTCATTTGTATTTTCATACACTTGTAATATAATAAAAGTTCAACATATACCACTGTATCCCTTTTTTTTTTTTTTTGCTTTGAAACTTTTTTTTTGATAGGAAACTAGTTGAGGTGCTGATGACATGAAATAAAAATATTAAATGGCAATGGCAAGATGTAATAATGGTATTTTTTGTTACATTTACGTTGCCATTGGTTTGTGAAGGTTGAAATTTTAATTTAACAGCTCAATGTTGAGTTTACAATTGCAATTTCAAATCATTTTTCAAGTTAAATACTTTCTGGACCCAGCCGGACTCGACTCGACATTAAGGACTCGGACTTGAGTCCAACTCAGCCCCTTTTGGACTCAGACTTGACTGGTTAAAGACTTGGTCTCGACTCGAACGAAGGTGGATTAAGAACCAACACTAGTTTGAACTAAATACTGACATTTGAATTATACGCTCATCTACTTCATGGCCACTAGATGGCAATAAGCGCAATAATTCGGTCCACACCGTCATTTGCTAAAAAAGAAGAACACTGACAACTTCCTTGTTGAGGAAAGCGCAGGACTAGCGAGCTGTCGTGCTAAGTTAAAGCTAACTATAAAGTCAAGTTAAAAACATTAAAATAGAAAGAAAACATAGTTATACTCTGATTTTTATGAATACTGTGGAACAGTTCCACCATGGCTGACAGTCCAGGTGAGTGGGGTGTTTATATAACTGGGTTATTAAAGCATTACAAACTGCGAGGAGTCGGCTCATTTAGCTAGATAGCATTAAACTATTCACAAACCGGCCATTCATCAGTTTATAAAAGCTAGAATTCACACCGATTTAAACAGCTGAAATATTTACTATTATTTTTACCTAGATAAAAATTGGACTGTAATGAGTAGATAATATATCTGTAACTTCCGACACAGTTAGCTAGATAGCACTTGGTGCTAGTGTGAGCGGAGCGCGGAGACAGTGGTGTCCTGGTCTCTCCCTGCACACACACACACACACACACACACACACAGAGCTCTGACAGTAGACGTTTATACTGTGACCACAGTGGGGAGGAGTGTGTTGTTATTATTATTTGGGAAGTGTTATGACAACGTTACAAATCACCTTTCAAAAAATATTTTATTTTCCCTACACAACTTTCAGCTAACGTTGCGCTAGTAAGCTAACGCTACCTCAACATCTCGGATTAAGTGTCTAGTTAACTAACATGAACTAAATCATTTCAGTTAGCAGTCGGTTGAGTTATATGTACATTATGTACATTCCTGATTAAGGACTGTGGTTTGGTTTCATACTGAAGCAGGAGGTGAATGTAGCGCGAGGCGGTGAAGCCTCGGGGCGGCCTTTAACTCCTCCCTCGAAGGGAGCGGAAACCTCGGTGTCCACGCCATTCTTACTGCTTTGGCTAGTTCGCATTTTGTCGGCATCGTTTTAAAATGGTGAGTGAGTGCAACCTCCAGGAGAGGTTCACCGGGAAACCGGTGCGCGCGACACACACTGCACTCTGAGCACGGAGCTTGCGCGCGAGGAGCCGCCGGCCTGCTGCGGCCTTATGTCACGCGCTCGTGTTCTTAACGTGCACTGTAGATCAGAGTCGGATATTCACTGGGTTTTAGTTAAGGCTTTGATTCGTGTCCGTTTGCTGATTCCGGACAGGTCAGCTCTGTGTGTGTAGCAGTGATGTTCTGCTCGGTTTACTGACCTGCTTTGTTATGAGCTGTAATATAGAGTCGCGCGCGCACAGACCAGTTGACACTCCCACACCGGGAACAGCGGCTTGGGTTCGGTGATTACCTGCGTCCAGAACTTTTCTACATGTTAAAATAACCTACACGTGGAAGTGGAACTGAAACTGTATCGAAAGGATCGAGCCCCGCATAAAAATATCGATACGAAGGTGTTTTCTTTTCCAGTGATTTATTTAGATATTGATATTTAATATTAGTATTTAATATTTACTTATTTAATAAATGTATTTATTTTTTGCTTAAAATCTGTCCTGAGTTTTTAACATACACATGACTAATTACAGGTGCGTTCAGAGCACAAAATCACAATCTTTTAGTGGTCATGAAAATGTATTCAGATTTAGCATATTAATGATGCATTAAGCTCATGAGTCAGGACACGCCATCCTCCCCTACAGGAAAGTACATGCAAGTTCAAGTGCCTGCTTTTAAAAGTAAAATGTACCGTATTGGCGATACCAAATTTTGCAGTATCGCCCACTCCTATCTGTTTCAGCTCTGTCCTACACGGCACCTTAAACCTTCAGCTTGTCCTGCAGGTCTGCAATTCGGTGACGTCGTCAAGGTTTGGACCTGGTCCACAAAACCATATCAGTTTATGTTCAGCACGGGGCATTTCCAGTGGTTCACCGTTCAGGGTGAATGTGGCTTAATGTGGCTTTGTCGTGCTGGAAATGATCGTGTCCGGTTTAAGTAGCTCCATAGGGATGTATTTTTTTTCTATTCAAGAGCGCCATCACGTTAAACATTTGCGTCGCTTAATCACGCTCAGTCTGAAAGAAAGGCCCTTAAGGTGCATTTGCATCCGTCTCTACTCGCTGAACATGACATGCTGACATTCGTTCTTATGTAAACAAACACAATCGAAACACAACGGGCATTATCCAAGTCTGCAAAAATTATCGAGGTCATGTCCATATATCGTACGATTAGTTGATAAAGTAATTATTGTGACAGAACTAAACGTGACGCACAGGAACCTGCTCACGACAGTCCTCCCATGAGCTAACTATGCATTGTGCGTATCTGTAGTGTTCTGCGTCGGGCGAAAACTGATTGGTTGGCTGAGAGGCATGTCCGGATGTGTACCCTGAATCGGATTGATGATACCTTGGGACATTTCTCCAGCGAGTTTAACCAAATTCGGATTAAGGACTGATTCATACTTCTGTGAGCGTGTCTCTGCAAGCAGGTTAGGACGTTGTGCGTGGACACTCGGGCGGGGGGAAGTATTCCTACCCACACGTAATGTGAGCATACCTTCTAGGAGGCACTGCATGAACCACACCAGAGTTTACTGAATTACACAGCAAAGAATAGTCAAAACAGTATGATTTACGTGTTTCACTGTAGGAATAATAACTTGAATATAAACACAGATATAATTTTGTTTTGAAAAGTGCCCAGCGCTGCCAGGCTGCCACTGTCGTGCCCTGAGCAAGACCCTTAACTCGGTGTGCGCCAGGGGCACCGCATCATCATAACTTCCTAACAGGCTGGGACGTAAAGGAAAAGAAACTATTTTGTTGTACTGTAATGTACATGTGTGACAAACAATTTCTTCTAGAAAGGCTTTCTACTATTAAGATTTTTAAAAAATGGAAAATAATAGTAGTAGTAATAAGCAGTAAAATGAGAGTTAAAATTAAAATGTGCTATACGATACTTTTTTAAATATGTTTATTGAGAGTGTCGTCTGAATATAGACTGGGAGTGAATTTCACACCTGGGGAGCGTGGATACTAAAAGCACTTTCAGCGAGTTTCTTCTTGTAAGAAGGAACAGTACAGAAGCCAGTATCTGTTGATCTTAAAAATTGATTTGGCGTATAATTTATAGTTAATAAAAACACTCTGCTAAGCATGTTAAAACCTAATAAGAGCCATCTAAATGTGTTTTTTGTTGTCCAATGGGTGTTGTATAATCTCTCTCTTTATTTCGAGTTAGGAGGCAAGTGGCAACATTTCTATTCTTTTTTTTTTTCTTTTCTTTTCTTTTCTGGAAATTAAAACCGCTGGTGACAAACTGCATGGACAAGTTCTTCTGTATCTGGCCAACTTCACAAACTATTATACAACTGTCTGTCAGAATCATTTAAGTACTGATCCTGTGAGACTTACCAGTCTGTGTAAGAGAATATTATCATCTACAATATCGAAAGCTGCACTGAGGTCAAGGAGTACAAGAATGGATGTGCAGTCTGAACTAGCACTCAGCTGCAGATCGTTTAACACACTGTCCAGGCCGTCATATTAACATTGGCTAAAAATTCATTTAACTTGATAAAATAAATAAATAAATAAAACCAGCCTTTTCCAAAATTGTGCTCTATACATATGGTGTTAAAACAGCATACAGTTGTGCCCCAAAGTTTACATACCCCTTGCAGAATCTGTTAAATCTTAATACTTTTAACAAAATAAGAGGGATCATAAAAATCACATTATTTTATATTTAGTTCTGTCCTGAATAAACTATTTCACATAACAGATGTTTTCATATAGTCCACAAGACAAGATAACAGCTAAATTTATCAAATTTACTCTGTTCAAAAGTTTACACTTGATTCTTAATACTGTGTGACGTTACCTGGATGATCAGCGACTGTGTTTATGTTGTGTGAGAGTTGTTCATGAGTCCCTTGTTTGTCCTGAGCAGTTAAACTGCCCACTGTTCTTCAGAAAAATCCTCCAGGTCCTGCACATTCTTTGCTTTTCCAGCATCTTCTGTATATTTGACCCCTTTCTGACAGCGGCTATATGATGAGATCCATCTTTTCACACTGAGGACAACTGAGGGACTCATACACAACTATTACATAAGGTGCAAACATTCACTGATGCCCAAGAAGGCAGCACGATACATTGAGAGCCAGGGGGATGTAATCTTTTGAACAGGATGCTTGGTGTAAATTGTTATTATTTTGTTTAAAGATCTTCTTTTTTTTCCATTTAGTACTGCCCTTCAGATGCTAAATAAGATAGTTACATGTCTCCCAGAAGACAAAACACTAGCTGGTCATGATGTGTGGAGAGAGTCTGTAGAAATGACTGAACAGCTTAGTAGTCAGACAGGCAGATTAGATTAGCAAAAAACCACGGCAACTCATTTAAAGTAAAATATTAGCTAAAATTGGTTCAAATTGAGGCACATGCGCCGCTTGACACTTTGGATTATAAATCAATGAAAATGCTTCAGGCTTTCAACGAGAAGTCACTAGATTTATTGATCATGCAAGGATTCTCTATGCCTTTAATGAACGTCGAACTGTTTCACCAGTCCACTGAATGGACCTTTGTGTGATGTCAATGCAATGTGGTATTGGTTTCAGAATGCTAGTATAAATCTAACTATAACAATCTACTCTCATGAAAACTTGCCATGGAGTAAACATATTAAGAAGAAATATTTAAATTATGATGACCTGCTGCCTTGTGCTATGTGCATGCCAATCCACTTGGTGGCTCAGAGCCCTGACTAATGAAATTGTAAACTGTTGGAGCTCAGTAAGGCAGTGTTTAGCTCTGGCTACTGGAGCAAACCCCTGACATACCTATATTCCCATCATGTTAATGAACCTTTGCTTCTGCCTGCATCGCATGAAAATAAAAAGTTTCCCCCTCATGCAAGCTTTATTCTTAAAAAAAAAAACCAGTGAAATAAAAAAGACTTATTTGTATCTGTTGAGCGCACACTCTTCAATCCAAATGTTTGTTTATATCCTTAAGATGTAGGAATGGCAGCACTGTCAGTATGGTGTGTGAATTCTGCCACTCCAGTTTATACTTGGTTTCTATTTAACGTGTACCTTTTATTTTTTTTTATTTTTTTTTTTAATTCCCACTTTTGTTTGTACCTGCCTGAAATATTTTTTAAGTAATTTAGTTGGTTCTGTTTCCCAAAATTAAATATAATGCATACATGTAAACTTCTAAATCCAAACTAGTGGTCCCTGACCAGGCAGTTAGTAAGGACTACCACACATTCACAATAATTAACTTTTTTTTATTATTTTTTTTTATACATTTAACATGAAAATAAAATCCTCCTGCTCCACTCTCAAGACTTTTTTTTTCATGAAGTCAGTCATTTTATTAAATGCTCTGATGAGCGCTTGTTACATTTTGTCCATATCCAAGCAGGATAAAAATCCATTTTATAAGTTCAAACACACCCTATAGTACACTCCCTCTCCTAACACTGATCGACAGGTTTCTGTCCACGTCATCGGAAATTCAAGTGTGAAGGGAATTGCAGTTCCATTTGAATTTTGGCAGGCCCCATATGCAACACCGTGGAAGGGAAATGGCAAACTGGGTAATTGTTGTTTTGATATGACAGGGTCATAACTCGTAAGACATGGGAAATGCAATTGCAAATGGACTTTGCTTTTCCCTTGGAAGTTGACAGACATTGTATGTTCGTGTGCAAGTGGTAATACATGATTTGCATTTTTGTGCAGATGTCACAGTTTATGCATCCACAAATAGAAAAAGCAATTGCAAATATGAATACATAGTCTAGAAAATTGTCTGTAAAATACTTCCATATGCATTAGTAATAAATGCGTAAAAAAAAAATATGTTGCTTCTTAACAGGATTGCCATCAGGTGAAGACCAGAATTTAGAAATACAGGGCTCTGTGACTGTCTGCAATATAGAAACAGAGGAGAGCCAAGAAGAATATGCTTTTAATGATAAGCATTTCTGTGAGTTTTCTTTTCATTATTACCACCATATATGCATTTGGGTCTACAGTTGTTCACCTACCTACCACTAGATTTTTCACTTCCATTTTGTTGCTTCTCCACTAACATTCCCTTCTTTTACAGACTGTGAAACCTGCCATAAACTGTATTTAGACCAGTGTGAGGTTCATGGCCCACCACTGTTCACCTATGACTCTCCCACACCTATGGGAGTTCCTCAGAGGGCTCTTCTCACTCTTCCCCAAGGCTTAGTCATAGGTAGATCAACAACTCCTGGGGCTGGACTAGGTGTTTTTAACCAGGGACAAATTGTTCCTCTTGGAATGCATTTTGGGCCTTTTGATGGAGAGGTCATCAACATGGAAAAGGCACTAGAAAGTGCTTATTCGTGGATGGTAAGTATGGGGTATTATTGAGAAAGGGTTAATACAGTTTTTGGCACCAGCATTTGCAGCAGTTAGAAATATACCTGTAATTTCTTAATTTCTCAGATATGCTCTGGGAGTGACCAATATGATTACATTGATGCAGAGAGGGACACTCATTCAAATTGGATGAGGTAAGTAATTGTTCAATTTTCTGGCCCACACACTGGCTTCAGCAACCTATATAGTGCAATGACCTGGCTTAGAAAGAGCAATAAACATGCTGCATTCACAGTAATGATACTGGCCGACTAGTCAACTGGATTCAAAATACTACAAAGAAAACAGACATGCATTTATTACAAGTCTGTAATGTATTTATTTATGTATTTATTGTAGTTCATTTTGCAAATAAGTACAATTTTTGTTATGTAAATATAATCTTAAAATTGACAAAAGTTTTTTTCCTTCAGCATGTTTTTGTCCTTATTGACCATTTAGTACTGGGTCCTGCCATGTTTTACCATGTTATACTACTATATGCTGGTTTGAGTAGTTGAAGACTGGAAAACCTTAGTCTGGTCAGATGAATCTCGATTTTTGCTGAGGGACACAGATGGTAGAGTCAGAATTTGGTGGCAACAGCATGAATCAATGGATCCACCCTGCCATGGATCCACCCTGCCGTGTTTCAACAGTCCAGGCTGGTGTAGGAAGTGTAATGTTGTGGGGAATGTTTTCTTGGTAACTTTGGGCCCGTTAATACCAATCAATCATCACTTGAATACCACAGTCAATATTTCGTGCATTGTTGCTGACTGCGTGCATCCCTTCATGGCTAACATCATACCTATGGTCAAGCATGGTGGTGACAGTATGATGGTGTGGGAATGCTTTGCTGCTTCAGGGCCTGGGCAACTTGCAGTAATTGAGGGAAACATGAATTCTGCTCTCTACCATAAAATCCTAAAGGAGAATGTCTGGTCTTCAGTCTGTAAGTTGAATCTCAAGCATAACTGGATTATGCAGCAAGACAATGATCCAAATCATAGGAGTAAGTCCACCTGGTCACATCCTGACTTGAACCAATTGAGATGCTGTGGCGGGACCTTAAACGGGCAGTTCATTCTCAAAAAACTCTCCAATGTGGCTGAACTAAAGCAGTTCTGCAAAGAAGAGTGGGCCAAAATTCCACCACAATGCTGTGAAAGACCGATCTCCAGTTATCGGAAGCGTTTGGTTGCAGTTATTGCTGCTAAAGGTGGCACAACCAGATTTTAAGTTTAAGGGGGCAATTATCACATTGGTGATAGGTGTTGCTACAATAAAAAATAAAAACTGTATTGTGTGTGTTTACTCAGGTTGCCTTTGTTTTATGTTGTATTTCATTTGAAGATCTAAAACTATTCAGTATGAGATGTCCACAAAAACAGAAGAACTTGGGCAAATACTTTTTCACAGCACTGTATATGGGATGTCAAAACTATCCCATATATCAAAATGGCTCTTTACGTAGATAAAACCTTATAACACCTTATTTATTTGTACTTTCTTTGTCTATGTTCTGGAGCTCTGCATTTTAACATTGGAGTAAACTGCTAATATTTTTCACTTGAAAATGCACCAGGAGTCTGCTCAGGTTCTGAAGATGAACGAATGAATAAACGTTTTTGGTTCTCTTTTGTTTTTGTAGATGGACAAAAAATGGTCATGTAGTTTTGGCTATTTTGGTTTTTCTTCCTCAGTCACTTATGTCACTTCAGTCTTTTTACATGAAACTCACTGTGTTGCATTGTCTTTTGTTGACTTTTCATAAATTTTGTTAAAATTGAGAAATGTTTAAATGGAAACCCAGCTGGTGTGTTTGCCTAGCAGGTAGCTTTGCGATGACACAATGCCCTCGTCAATGTCAACATGATTTGCTCAAATATTTGCTGAATAACCTGAAATGTTGACATTGTGTAGACTATATTATGTAGCCTTAAATGGGCAGGCTGGGGAATTTGTCCTCTGAAATACCTTTGAAATTGACACAAAAATTGTGTCAAAAGCAGGAATCTGAGGTTACATTGCCACAGACTCAGCAAAACTGGACAGGTGAAGAGTAGAAAAAGACCAGGTAATCTTCTACTCTCCACATTCACTGTCCTGTATTGTCTTTACTATGGTAGTACTATTCCTAGGGTATAGTAACTATATATAAAATAAGCAGTTAAGAAAATAGGAAATGCTGTGTGAGTAAAATAGGAAACTAGATTTGCTAAAATTAGGAACTTCACTGTGTAATGAAAATAGTTGTCAGAACAGGGTTAAATGTCATTCTTGTCAGATCAACTTCTTATGCAAAACTATCAATGTTGAAAGTTGATGCCGATTGACGATAAAATTTTAGCTAGGCTAAACACCACAAATTATTTAGTGCTTTTTGTTCGGTGGCTTCTCTCAACTAGCCATTAATCATTATTACTTTACTAAGCTAGTGCATTGTGTACAGATACACAATCTGCAGATGAGACATTTTTCTACAGTGAATGTAGTTTTCAGAATGGCATTGTACAAGTCTTGCTATAAAATAAATATATATTTTCTGATTTACCGGTATGAGGATAAAAGCACCACTTGAACTATCTTTTGTATATGTATCATTATCATAAGCTTCCCTGTATTTGCAGGTATGTGGTTTGTTCACGGAACGAGAATGAGCAAAACTTGGTGGCATTTCAGCAGGGTGGGCGCATCCTGTTCCGCTGCTGCCGCTCCATCTACCCCGGGCAAGAGCTGAAAGTGTGGTATGCAGAGGAGTACGCACAAAGCCTTAGCACCACATGGGATAAAATCTGGGACAAGAAGTGCACACCTATAGGTAATCTGCCATTTTCTGTGTAATCTGTTTTCAGTACATATCTCCTGTGTAAACACTGTTGCTGGGTATTTGCAAATGATGCTTGAAGGTAAAAGATCAAATGATAAAAACATTTTTAATGCTTGGTCCTTTTTTTTTTTTTTTTTTTTTCTTTTCTTTTTTTTTTTGTTTAGGAAGAAGCGATGAAGATGCCTCACAGCTTTGTCTTTGTCCCTACTGTCAATACTCCTTCCCAGCAGCTTTTTACCTACACAGACACGTCAGGCGCTCACACCCAGATGAGTACCCACACCTGCTGGAAGCCCAAGCTCTTGAGCCTACTGACCAGACACCAGTCATGAATTTGGATCATTGCCTACTTGCCTCTGATGCACCACCTCCATCTCAAATGCAGCAAATGACAAAATCCTTTCATAGCCAATTTCCTACCCTCAGTGGCCAGACAGAGCAATCAAACCCAACTGATTTGCCACATGAAATTAGCAGTGATTTGATGAACAAAACGGACCAGGGAAATACCAGTGTTGTAGAGGTCTCAAGGAACAAATGTGGTGAATGTGGGAGAATATTTTTGCGGTCGTGCCACTTAAAAAGACATCAACGCACAATTCATTCAAAAGAGAAGCCTTATTGCTGTAGCCACTGCAGAAAATGCTTTAGTCAGGCAACAGGGCTGAAGAGACACCAGCAGACCCACCAAGGTGAAAAAGAGAGAAAAACTGGCTCACAGCAAGCTGAGAAAGAGGATGCTGTCTACCCGTGTTCTAAGTGCTCTGTCTCTTTCATAACCAAACTCAACCTCTACAGACATCTCAAAAGACATCACCATGGAGAATATCTAAAACTAGTTGAAAATGAATCTTTTAATGCTGAGTCAGCATTGCAACACGAAAACTCATCAGACAAACATGACCCTCCTTATGAGCCACCAGCCAAGCTTCGAAAATCAGCTTTAAACTCTAATAGGGCTGGGAATCAGAAGAGGAAAGTACCTACGGGCCGACCTCGAGGCAGACCCCCCAAAATAAAAAAAAAACAAATCCAGAAGCCAGTCAAGGACACGGCTCAAGAGGAGAATCAGAACAATTGTTCAGAGGCTGATCAGACTGCTCCTGACAATGAGAGTACAGCAGCTCCACAGTGGACTAATGCAGGCAGCAAACAGCCACAGGAAACGCCACAAGAGACCTCCTCACATGTTTGTGGCGAGTGCCTAAGAACCTTCAGCCACCTCCATCTTCTGAAAAGCCATGACTGCATTCAGCAGGGCGATGGACCTCATGGCTGCTCTCGCTGCGAACTCTATTTCAGCCGTCTGTGCAACCTGCGGCGACATGAACGCACCATCCATGCCAAAGAGAGGCCCTACTGTTGCACACTGTGCCTTAAGTCCTTCACCCAGTCTTCTGGCCTGAAACGCCATCAGGAAAGCCACTCTCGCCACAGAGCCCATCGCCAGAGCACAGCACTGGCCAATGCCACCATCTACCCCTGTAGCCACTGCCCCTTCTCCTTTACCGGCGAGCGATACCTGTACAAACATATCCGCCGCCACCACCCAGAGATGACTACAAAGTACCTGAGCTTTAATGAGGGTGATATACCATCCAAGGAACATAGCTGCACTCAATGCTCCAAGACCTTTCAGACAATTAGGGGTTTCAAGAACCATGCTTGCTTCAGACAAGGGGACCAGCTGTACCTGTGTCCTGACTGTGGTAAGGCCTTCAGCTGGTTCAACAGTTTAAAGCAGCACCAGCGCATTCACACAGGGGTGAAACCTTATGCATGCTCACAGTGTGATAAGAGTTTTGTGCACTCAGGACAACTGAACGTCCATATGCGCACACACACCGGGGAGAAGCCATTCCTTTGTGCTGAGTGTGGTGAGAGCTTTAGGCAATCAGGTGACCTGAGACGGCATGAGCAGAAGCACTCAGGTGTGCGGCCATGTCAGTGCCCTGACTGTGGGAAAAGTTTTAGTCGGCCACAGAGTCTCAGGGCCCACCAGCAGCTTCACAAGGGCACCAAACTGTTCCCTTGTACACAGTGTGGCAAAAGCTTTGCCCGCCGTTACCACCTTACCCGGCATCATCAGAAAATGCACTCTTGATTACTTTAGCCAAAACCATGACTCTGTTGAGTCCATTTATTCATTGACTAACGTAATGTCTGTTATGACTTAGTTTTCTATTGAACATGTTTCCTTTTAAAATTCAGCATGTATCCATATGGACACGCTAATGAAACGCTTATTCATTTCTGCATTTGATTGTTAGACTGGAATGGAAAGGCACAATGTTCATGTTGTCTAATACTTAAGGGAAAATGCCATATGTCTGCACAAAATGAAAAAAACAGTTTGAAGTGCTTCAAGAGAATGATTGATGTTAGTTATTTAGCAGTGCATCTGACAGGTAACATAATTATAAATGTGCGAAAGCTGCACATAAATTTACTAAAGAAAATGTGTTCACTAAGCATACCGAGTCTAGAGTATATTTTAGATACTATATATCTAAAATAATAGTATTAGATGTACCTGGGCACGTGATCTGTGACTTTCCTGGTGTTCCAGCTCACCAGATGTTCCAGCTCTAAAAAGACATTTAATAAAGCCTTAAAGATGATAATCTTAGTGAGTTGGAAATAATTCATGTGATCATACTTAATAAAAGTTTTTGTAAATACTGAACACCTGGAATTGTTGTGATGGACACATTACACTTTGTGGTAATTGTGGTAAATGTATTCTAAAATATCAATGCAGATGCACTCACTTTGGCTACACCTACTACATGAAGTAGATATGAACGCAAATAGTGAGAGATGTTACACAGGTTCAGAAAACTCCAACTTTTCTGATGACTCTCAAACCTCCAGATCAGTTAGTTTTCAATGAACGTGTCTTCCCAAAAATCTGTTTGCAAATATATCACATGCATCCAAGAATGGCTGTAGTAATACAATGGGTATATGTGGTGTAGCAGGAAGGCAATCAAAACTACAGACATTTTGTGAAAATATTCAGGAATTGTTTTGATGATGAAATGGCAGAGGCAGGTAACTGTTACTTCTGACCTTCGTCTTACTATCAATATTGCATATCTTAAATCGGTCAAACTCAAGTTTCTAAATATCAAATGTCATGGCATTTTACATTTGTGACAATTTTTATTTCTTCATGTTTTAGTGTCACGTTTCTGAACTTTAGTTCAGTTTACAGTTTTTGTTCATTTTTTAAATAAAAAAATAAAAATTAAGTTACCTTCTTTTACCTTAAGTTAAGAATAGACATTCATATATGCATTATGTGTATTCAGCATGTACATTTCTAGTTTACAAAAACTCAACATCAAAAAGGAAAAAAAGATTTTATTATACAGTAGCTAGTAAAAGCTTGCTAACATCTTGATTTGCTTTACCGTTAAAAATAAATTTAGGCTTTAAAAGTTTTTTTTTTTTTAACAACTTATTAGTGCATGCAATATTGTACCATGAAAATTGATAATAAATATGTTACCTGGAATTGATAAATGTGATTTTGATCTTCAGCATTTACTTCATAATTTACTTTACCTGAAGGGTGTCTCATACCTTAGACATTTTACATTTAGGTTCCCAAATGGACAGAGGAGTTATCTGGGCTTTATACTCCCCCAATTACATACAGTTGGGTCCATAAGTATTTGGACAGGGACACTATTTATATTATTTTGCCTGTGTACACTACTACAATGGATTTTAAATGAAGCAATCATGATGTGATTGAAGTGTAGACTTTCAGCTTTAATTCAAGGGGTTTAACAAAAATATTGCATTAATTGTGTAGGAATTACACCTGGAGTCCCTCCATTTTCACAGGCTCAAAAGTATTTGGACAAACGATCGAATATAAGGATAAGTATTATTATTTTCAATACTATGATGCAAATCCTTCGTAGTCAATAAATTTTTGCGGTCTGGAATCCATGGACATCACTAAATGCTGAGATCCCTCCCTTGAAATGCTTTGCCGGGTCTTTACTGCGGCTGCCTTCAGTTGCTACTTGTTTGTGGGTCTTTATACCTTCAGTTTTGTCTGGAGTAAGTGAAAAGCAGCTCAATTGGGTTGAGATGACTCACTTGGCAATTTAAGAACATATTTCTTTGCCCTAAGAAGCTCTTGGGTTGCTTTTACAGTATGTTTTGGAGCATTTGACTGAATCTGAGCAGGAAGTACAGTTCTATGCATTTCAGAATTTATCCTGCTACTTCTGTCAGCGGTCACATCATCAGTAAACACCAGTGACCCAGTTCGATTGCAGCCATACATGCCCATGCCTTCCTCCACCACGTTTGATAATGTGGTATACTTTGTAACATGAACCCTTCCTTTCCTTCACCATCCTCTTCTCTTCCCATCTAGCTGGTACAAGTTTCATCTGTCCAAAGAATCTTATTCCAGAACTGGGAAGGCTTTTATATATATAATATATATATTACACTATAGGTTTTCTAGCAAAGTTTAATCAGGCCTTTCTGTTCTTGAGTGTTACCAGTGGTTTGCATCTTGAGGTAAACTGTCTGTTTTTACATTCATGAAGGCGTCTCTTGAATCTTGGCTTTGACAATGATATGCCTACCTCGTCGAGAGTGTTCTTGACTTGGCTAGATGTTGTGAAGGTTTTTCTTCACCAAGGAAATAATTCTGCATTTATCCACTTTACTTGTCTTCTATGGTCTTCCAGACTTTTTGGTGTTGCTGAACTCGCCAGTGCATTCCTTCTTTTTAAGAATGTACCAAATTGTTGATTTGGCCACTCATAAAGATTCTGCTAACTCTCTGATAGGTCTGGGGTTTTTTCCAGCCTAATAATGGCCTCCTTCACTGGTATCACCTGGAAGATATATGCCGCAGTGTCTTGGAACTGACCCACCTGAGAATTGATTGGAAAGCTGTTCAGGGAATTACACTGCATTTGTTACCCCTAACCATTACTCTCCTCTGTAACACCATAGAGAAACACACTTTGAAAAAACCCACCACTATTTATTATGATCTGGTGCAGTGTACAAAAACAACCTCCACCAAAAATATATTATTAATAATTGGCTGCATTTTTTCAATCTTTTAGTAAAGTTGTGTATAAATATTTGCGTAACGCAAACTGAAATTTCTGGCAGATTTACAAAAGTTTCTGAAAATGGAATTAATGAGTATTAATGACACGGAAACTCTATGAGCCAAAGTCATTGTGAGTAACATGTTTGCACCCTGGGGAACTTCTCTGGTAACACAGGACCTAGAACAGGTTGAGTACGTGTCCCTGTCCATTGATGTGTCCAACTATGGACACGTACAGCTACTGCCAGTAGTCATCAGATATTGCAAGATCTATGATGGCAGCATATCTGTGGAAACAAAACTGCTGGATTTTATTGAACTGAAAGGGGAAACAGCAGAGGAACTTGCAGCTGAGGTCTTGGTGGTTATTCAAAGATTTCACCTTGAAAACAAAATAGTAGCATTTTCTGCAGACAACACAAACACCAACTCTGAATATGCTTCAGTATAGGGTCAATGTCCACACAAGAAATCCTGCTCTGCTGAGGGATGTAAATGACTTAGGTTGCCCTGCCCTCATCATTCATAACACAGCCAGAACAGCTTTGGATCTGATTCCTCTTGATGTTGAGATGTTTTTCACAGCCAGAGTTGAAAGACTAAAGAGCTTTTGTGAGTTTGTTGGTCAGGAATACCATAACATACTTGGTCACATTAATGTTCACTGGCTGTCCATGCTCCCTGCAATTGAAAGAGTGCTGCAAATGTATGAGCCATTAAAATCTTTTTTCTTTCAGAAGACAAATGACCTGTGTACCTACGAACAATCTTTGAAGATCCACTGACTGAACTTTGGCTGGCCTTTGTACATGGGAACTTAACTGTATTCCATGAAGCAATTAAAATGTTTGAAGGACAGGACCATTGTGCTACTGAGACTGCTGTAGTTCTAAGGAACTTTGAGGCAAAACTGACAGCAAGATGTGATGAAGACTTCATTCCTGTTTTGGTGAGAGGACTACTCCGAGAGCTTGTGGAAAACAGAGCAATTTCTAGAGTCTTTTCTCGAAACATCTAAATCATTCTTCACAACTGCAGTAACCTACATAAAAGCATGGAGCAAGCACACAGATGATCTCAAAGACCTGCAATGTCTCCTTTTGAAAAAGCAAATTCAACATGAAGAAATTCAGAAGGCAGCTGCAGGAGAAAAGCACTAATGTGACCATCAATGAGGATTCACTGTTTGATGAAGTCACTAGCCTGCAAGAGTTCTTACAGGGGGAATCACTTGAAAAATGGAGAAACAAATGAAACACCACTTTGTTAGCGATGGAGTACAGTGTTCAGCTTCTTTCAAGACCATGACATCCAGCATACTAACCTGTCTAAATTATCATCGGTTGCCATGTGTTTGCCAATGCACCAGTCGAGAGTGTGTTCTCTCAGATGAATTATGCATGGACAGCATCAAGAAATAGATTCACTGTTTCAACTCTCAAAGCCATTCTTATTGTGAGGATAAATATCAACCTCCCCTGGCAGGAGTTCATGGAGAAACTGGCCAAAGACAGAGCAATCCTGAGGAAAATACATTCGTCTGAGAAATATGTACACTGGGTTTCCTTATTTTACAATTATTACTTGTTTAGTAGGGCAAAAGTCAACTAGTGAAATGAACTGATCACAACATGGTACTGAGCATTTTGTTTCGTGCATTTTTTCAAACTCATCATTGTAAATACGTTTTACATTATTAATTCTATTCCATGTTTTAGATGCTGTGAAATCAGCTGATGTAGTTCCTTCTTCTTTATCTGTTCTGTTCACTTTTATGCCACTTTAATATCCTCTGTGCATTGTTGGGAAAAAAAGAAAGAATTAGAATTACAGTAATTCAATTCAACTAATTGAATTAGAAACAAAAGAATAAAATGATAAAAAAAAAACATACAAAATATTTTGTTCACGTTTTTTAATTCATAGATATGATAACAAGTGAGATTAGAATGAGATTTTGACCACTGAACTAGGAAATGGTTTTCATTTAAAAAAATAAAAAATAAAAAACAATCTGGTCACCTTAGAGTAGGATACAAACATTTTTTGAAATTTATGTGATTTTTATGAATACCAAATTTCTTGTGTAAATGCTCCTATGCACTATTTACACATGAATCCATTCATTTTCATCTTAATAAATGAGGGCCAATGTGTGCCGCATTCACAAAGTTCAGTAATGTTTTTGGCAACTGAACATGGATTAAAGGAATGGACTCATCAAAACAAAAATCTACTTTTACTTTCCCAATAAATACATTTAAAAAAAAATTTTTAAAAAACACTTAAAACAAAAAGGGTAATATTACAGTATCCTTCACTACAGGGCTAGATTGAGCTTGGCATGATTGGGGATGCAGTAAAAAGGTCTGAATTGGTGTCTTACAATCATGCTTGCAGATGAAATATAATATTTGTATCATAAGAAAGAACTGCAGGCTCCTCATTACATATGTTTTGTTTAAGGTTTATTTTACTCTCCATTTCCACAATCGAGCTACAGGAACACTATCCTGCAGACATGTAGATTTAAATAATTCATCATTAGTCAACCAATCAATTAATTTTTTGTTTTCAGCCATATACAGCTAAGCCAAAGGTGCCAATTTCAAATTCTACCTATGCCACATCATTTTTGTTTGACCCAAGAGGGCTGTAATTTATGGCAATTCATATTTTTAACGTTGTTAAAATATTGTCACGTATCGTGACGGAGCAGAGATAGGACGGATACAAGTGCAGTATGAACAGTTGTTTATTTGAAAGAGAGACAGGCAGACAAATCCAAAACGTAATCCACCAACATGCAAGAGGTCAGGCGATTGGCAAACAGGCATACACGGGGAAAGGCTGGAATCTAGGTCGTGGTCACGGAAAACAGGGTCGATAAACAAAACGAGAAACGAACTATGACGAGGAACTGGAAGCGGATAATCCACCGCGAACTAACTCTAAACATGGACCGTGACTATGACTACTATACGAACTAAACTAATTCTAAACATGGACCGTGACTATGACTACTATACGAACTAAACTAACTCTAAACATGGACCGTGACTATGACTACTATACGAACTAAACTAATTCTAAACATGGACCGTGACTATGACTACTATACGAACTAAACTAATTCTAAACATGGACCGTGACTATGACTACTATACGAACTAAACTAACTCTATGGTAATCTTCCGCGCTGTATGCTGGGAGGCGCGCGGTATATAAACGGACATGATCAGCGTCTAAACCCCTAGCAGCTGAGAGCAATACAGACCCATGTGAAATCCCAGCCAATGACGGAACAGGGAGGAGACCTGACAGAAACATAAACCAAACACACGTGTCCAGGTGTCATTACGGTCAACAATGGAAAAGCAGGCGCTCGCGCATTCGCGCTTAGAGCACGCTGCTTCAAGGGGGAATCATGACAAATATTCTATTGTTAACTCTAACGTAGATTCTTAAATTAGAATAGCACATTACTAGGAAAAAGAAGAGCTAATGGTAATTACTTAATTATTTGCACTACTGGATTATCACAATTATTATACTGATTAAAGGGGTTTTTTTTGTTTGTTTTTAATGAATGCATTCCTTTGTCCAGAAACTGGATTAAAAATTGTATTTTTCCCATGTCTTTTGGAAAGCTACTAGCCAGATAACTACACTATAAGAATAGAGATATTGAGGTGATTTACAAGATGTAAATACTGATCTGTGTAATTACTGTCTAATTTCCCCCGATTATTAACATGCTATTTTCGTCATTTTCACTGGAACTCAAAAGGTATTTTATACTCAAAATGTACATTATTAATATGGCAAGGTAGATGGTTTGATTTTAGATGTGCCTTCAAAATTATCATAAAAACAATCATGAGTTTATTTTTTTGTGTCTTCATCACACCAAAATTCATTATTTATGTCACATTGCGGAACCATTTTTAGATGCGAGGGTGACTTACGTCAAACACAACACACAAGCATTGATTTTCAGCAGAGTTTCGGCTCAGTGAGCTTCTGTGGTTACTACACTATGGTATGAATTCTACATAGTGAGTTTTACATGTGTATTTTACTTAATGTATTAGATAATGGGATCCTAGAAAAGTCTTGAGGTGAGATTTGCCTGCCACATTTGCCCTTTATGGGCAGGCCATATCAGAAAAACCATATTGGCGTACTGCAGGCTCAATACAGATAACCTTTGAGCCCACAGTGGCCCAAAATTTTCAAACTAATGCAGTATTGTTGCTGCAATGTTGATTTTTGCTTTGTTCCCCCATGATCATGTTTGGCTGTCCAGTTGGCTGACCTTGCATGATATTTAGGCAATAAGTTGACATTATGCATTTGCAGTCTTATTCATCATTAAATTGACACCTCCTGAAACATTGGTACCTGTTTCCAGTGCCCCATCTCACATCATGTCTATCTAAAATTTTACCTAAAGTAAATTAATATTTTACCTTTAGGATCAGTAGAAAGATATTTAAGGACCATCACATCCAAGTGCATAGTTTGAATACGATATCTGAGAAATTAGTAGTTAGTACTAGTACTAGTACTTAGGGGGCAAGGTGGCTTAATGGTTGGCACGTTTGCCAACATTGTACATTGTCTAACTGAGGTATCTCAAAGTCAAATTCAGGGATACGTTCAAAAAAAACCTAACTTAACTTTTGGATTATCGTTCACTGTTTGCTGACTGACATCACCATATGGAAAATGATAATATTGAACAGACCAAATTGAATTAGGCAGAATACAAGAAGTAAAGTTGATGGGAGAATATATTTATGAATTACTGATGAGTACTGATAAGTGTTCATGATCCTTTCCTGCCAAACAGATATACAGTACCTTGATGAAGTTATTTTGTATGTAACTTAGAAATAACTCACAGGTTGCATAGTCAATCTGAGATATTCCACACAATGGGCCTCATTTATCAAGCTGGAATATGAATGGAATTATGCATAAATTGTTAGTACAAGTATTTACACAAGAAATTTGGCATTCGAAACACTTCAGAAGAATGTTCATATCCTACTTGTGCTCCTGAGTGTGTGTAAATTTACACATAAGAAGAATAACTAATGTGAACTTCAACTTCATCAACTTCAAATCATATAATTAGCATAGATTACTGCACTTTTATGTATGGATTATACTGTCAATTATAAATTGCTTATGTTTATTACTGTCAGGTCAACGCTGTAATCGGCAAGAAACTTTGCAACATACAAAGTGGCCGCCATGGACCACACTTCCCAATACCTACAGACTTTGTCACATTCACAGTCACCAGACTTCTAATCACACACACCTGAACACACCTGAAATTCCTCACTCTTACTGCACGTAGCAGGTGCAATGAACCAGCCCTCAAGTCTGCCTACCATCAAGGTCTCAACCCAGAAATCCTCACCAAAATGGCCTGCTGAGATGACACAATGTCTAGACTCTTGATCTCACTATCCTTCTGGATCATCTGCTTCATAACCGCAAAACACCCAGAGGAAACGGGACCTCACAGCCCATGAGTAGCCATCCTGAACCGCTGCAATTAGGTCCTACCAAGTTGACTGATGATGAATGGGAGAGGTGCTGCAAAGACAGGCTATGTTCTTACTGTAGCAAACCTGACCACTTCATGGTGGGCATGGTGGTCTTTGACACCAGCCAAAAGAAACCCACAGGAGAGCACCAACACCTTCAACTGTTCCTCAACTGTGAGTCCATTTCATTTACTGTCTCACCAATCATTCACCCCAAAAGTACAATCCAACACTCAGACATTGTCTCTGTTCTCCCAGCGCTGATAGACTCTTGGTGGGTTGGCAATTTCATTGACCAAGCAACAATGAACAGACTGAACATTCCCATGCAACCTCTCCAACACCCTTTATACATCCATGCTATCAAAGGAGGACCCATAGGAGATGGCACAATCATGCTCTGCACTCAGCCCCTTCTCCAAGTCAGTGTGTTGCACCAGGAGCACATATCTTTTTTGATCAACGTTACCTCAAAGCATTTAATCATATTAGGGTTCCCTTTGATGCACCTACATGACCCATAGATCTCCTGGACTGTTAAAGAAATCACTCACTGGTCATCTCACTGCCTCACTGGCTGCATCCGAATGTCCCTACTACCCTACTATACAGTAGGTGAAAAGCAGTGCACCAAAGGAGTAATATGTCTGAATTCTCAGTATTCATAAATCAGTAGGCAAGAAATACCCAGATGACCTACTGCTTCTGCCAAGATTCTGCAGTATGGAACCACTGGACACTGTGGATACTCTGCTATCCCATAAGTCACTGGGATTGGTACTGAAGAGCTTTCAGAATCCACGTAACACAGTATGTCCGGATTGTATTCATGCTTACCACTTATACTGATCAGTATGTACTGTATCAATGGCCAAGCAGTATGTACTATATTGAATGCAGTAGGTGCTGTCGCAGTATGCAATTTTGGATGCAGCCCCTCTTTCCAAGCACCTTGGCTCTTGTTAGCATCCAAAAACTTGTGCACTGTTGAACATCCCCACAGAATATCAGGACCTCAAAGAAGTATTCAGCAAAATTAAGGCCAGTGGTCTGCCACCACACCACCCCTATGATTGTACTATTGCGCTCCTTCCTGGGACCACCCCCCTCGCAACCGAATTTATCCAATCCCCATAGCGGAATGAGCGATGGAGGAGTACGTTCAGGAAGCACTGCAACAGGGGAATATTTGCCCCTCCACATCTCCTGCATCAACAGAATTCTTCCTTCTGGAGAAAAAAAAGGAGTGTATCAATTACAGAGCACTCAACCAAATTACAGTAAAGTATCATTACCCTCTTCCACTTGTCCACTCAGCCTTAGAACAGCTGTGTTCTGCAAAAATCTTCACTAAGCTCGATCTACTCAACGTATATAACCTGTTTCACACCCGGGAGGGTGACAAGTGGAAGACGGATTTTAGTACCACCTCCGGCCACTTTGAGTATTGATTCATGCCACATAGGCTCTCTTGTGCTCCCTCAGTATTGCAATGTCTTATCAACAATGTCCTGAGACATTCTTGGAAATTCTGTCATTGCATATATAGATGATATTCTGATTTACTCGCCTTCCCCAGAAACCCGTCTTCTCCATGTCTTAGAAAAAGTGCTACAAAACCAGTTGTATGTTAAAGGGGAAAAATGCAAGTTCTGTGTGTGCAAAATCTCCTTTCTTGGATATATCATCAGCCCAGAAGGAGTAACCATTGATCAGACCAAAGTTTCTGTTGTGACAGAGTGGTACAGACCCAAAACTTTCAAGGACCTGCAGAGGTTTCTAACAACGATTCATCCAAGGCTTTAGTTCCATTGCTCACCCTCTGACATCTCTCCTTAAGAGGGGGCCCAAACATCTGGCATAGAACAGTGCAGCCGAGGAAGCCCTCTGCAAGTTCAGAACCCCAATCCTAAAGCAACCAGTTTCTTCCAAATATTTCATAGTGGAAGTAGATGCCTCCGAAATGGGTGTGGGAGCCATCCTGTCACAGAGTTTTGGGGACGAGCCTAGACTGCACCCTATTGCTTTCTAATCTAAGAAGCTCTTGTCAGCAGTGCAGAACTACGACACTGGGAACAGAGAGCTATTAGCAGTCAAACTGGCATTAGAGGAATGGCATCGCTAGATGGAGGGAACCACACATCTGTTCAGTATATTCACTGATTATAAGAACCTTGAGTATCTCAAAACAACCAAATGTCTTAACCCTTCTCAAGCCCACTGGGCCTTGTTCTTTGCATGGATCCATTTCACACTCTCATATAGATTGGGCTACAAGAACATAAAAGTTGATCCTCTGTCCCTTTTGCCTGTTCACAAAGAATGAGGTTGAGTTCATCACCGATCTCCCTGAATCATGTAACAACCGTCATCGTGGTAATCATTAATTGAATTTCTAAGACACTATGTCTCATTTTCCTGCCAAGCCAACCAGGAGATTGGCTGCTTCCTCAGAACCTACTATGTTGCGAACCAGGGGGACTGGGCTCGGTTTCTTCCATGGGCCCAGTACCCCCAGAATTCCCTATGCCACTCATCAACACAACTAACCCCCTTTCTGTGTGAAGTGAACAAGTTTGGGAAAGTGCACACAGACTACTAGAACAAGTTGCCCAAGTAAATAAAGATATTGCAGATCATCACTGAGGGAAAAGACCACAATATCAACCTGGGGTCCAAGTTTGGTTGGCCACCAAAGACTTCAGACACCCAAGAGTGTAAGAAACTGAACCCCAGATGCATAGGCCCATACAAAATCCTTAAAATAAATCAACAAATATACATATAAGCTTGATTTACCATGACACTGCAGACTAGCACCATCATTCCACATGCCATCATGCTTCAAACCTGTCATACCAGGACCATTAGCCATTGATATTCCCCCCATGACATCACTGGCACCGCTGGACTACCAGCTTATAATGTAAAGACCATATTCAACTTGTGTTGCAAGAATGGAAAGCTGCAATACATTATAGAATGGGAGGGCTACGGTCCAGAAGAACAGTGCTGGATTCCGGCCCATGACATCCTTCACCCCATCCTCTGCCAAGAAATTTACGGTGGACATCTACAACATCCAGGCCCTCATCATAGAGGTAGGCCTAGAAGGAGCATGGCTCCCAGAGTGAGCCCTTCAGGGGATGCTCTGGCAGGTCAATGCCAGAATTTGCAAGAAACTCTGTTTCCCAGAACACACTGTGGTATACAACATGGCTGCCATGGACTACACTTCTCAACACCCACAGACTTTGTCATGTTCACAGTCACAGGACTTCTAATCACACACACTTGAACACAATCACTACCACACAGTATTATAACCACACACAGTACAACGCCACTTCCACACTGTGAAGTGACACTCTATGTACATTTACCTGAATTTGCCAATCCCTGATTTCTGTGTTGGGACACTGTGTAAAATGTAAATAAATGTAAATAAAAAGAGAAGGCAATGATTAGCAAATCTCATAAACCCATATGTTATTCACAATAGAACATAGAAAACATATCAAATGTTTAAACTGAGTAAATGTACCATTTTAAGAAAATAATAAGATAATTTTGAATTTCATGGCCGCAACTCATTTCAAAAGAGTTGGGACAGGGCAACAACAAGCTGGAAAAGTACGTGTTACTAAAAGAAACAGCTGGAGGTTAATTGGCAACACGTCAGTAACATGATTGGGTATAAAAAGAGTATTGTGTTTTAGGGGGTTTTTTTTTTTAGTTTTTTATTTAACCTTTATTTAACCAGGAAAAGTCTTGTTGAGATTAAGAATCTCTTTTACAAGAGTGTCCTGGCCAAGAAAGGCAGTAGAACAATTTGCAAAATTTGCCTCCCTAACCCACGTCGCTAATCGGATTGGCTTGCCGCTTCTTGCTAACGTGTGAGAGGCTGTAGCTACATCCGGTTGTACATTTGTGTGTGTGTGGATAAAGCAGTTACTGAAGATAAATTAATGAACGAATGAATACGTATAGTATGATATGAAAATTTTTAAAAATATATCGACACTCTACCCAGATGATCATGGACACCAAGCACTCAGTGACAGTCTCTCAGAAGTTTCATGCCAAGCTGAAGGCCTCTTTTGAATTTCTTGAAAAGGGCTATCTCATGGTAATGTGTCATGCGCTCACCAGATGGCTGGGTAGCAGTGAAAATTTATTTCATTCAAAAAGAGGACAATTGTCTACAACTAACATGGAATTTTGTAAAAAATAACAAGAATATGGAGAGAGACCTTTCTATTCTACACCATTATCTCATTATTATTATATTACTATATATAATATATATATAATAATACATAGTAGCCTAAAACAAGACACTTTTGTTTATATGGAAATTGATAGATTTTATACGTTTTATTAATGAGGAAATAATAGTATAGTATAGGAAGTGTGCAATGCAATGCCAAGTTCACAGGGTCATTCATAAAAAAGCTACAGTAAGTTTCTTCATATTGAGTATTTATATTCCATTTAGTTTCCTATGGAATTGTCAGATTTTTTAAAGACATTTTCATAATGAGGAGATAATGGTGTAAGAATAAGGCAGAAAGTGGTTCACTGAAAGTCTGAAGAAGAAACTAACTTCAGCTTCGTCACCTAGCTAACTTTATCTGTTTAAACTGCTACTCAACTGGATGGAATGAAGACACTGAAAGAAATATGTATGGATGCAAGTACCGGCAATTCAGTAGCTACCAGTATTGTTTCTGTCAGCTTTTGAATGCAACTTCGCTCAACTCGTTTCACCATGTTAGAGGGCGCTTCAAGAACAATATAGTGGGTGTGGCTAACTTTCAGAGCACCGCCCACTCAAAAATTGACTAATAGAGATTTATGTAAAAACCCCTGTAAAAAGGTGCCAGAAGTCAGCAGCAAGATGGCACAGAAGCAGAAGAGAGACATAGATGTATGAGTGCTGCCAGCATTGCTGCAGAGGTTGAAGGGGTAGGGGGTCAGCCTGTCAGTGCTCTGACCATACGCCACACACTGCATCAAATTGGTCTGCATGGCTGTCGTCCCAGAAGGAAGCCTCTTCTAAAGATGATGCACAAGAAAGCCCGCAAACAGTTTGTTGAAGACAAGCAGACTAAGGACATGGATTACTGGAACCATGTCCTGTGGTCTGATGAGACCAAGATAAACTTATTTGGTTCAGATGGTGTCAAGCGTGTGTGGCGGCAACCAGGTGAGGAGTACAAAGACAAGTGTGCCTTGCCTACAGTCAAGCATGCTGGTGGGAGTGTCATGGTCAAGGGGCTGCATGAGTGCTGCCGGCAGTGGGGAGCTACAGTTCATTGAGGGAACCATGAATGTCAACATGTACTTCGGAATGCCTTCGGAGACTGGGCCGCAGGGCAGTATTCCAGCATGATAACAACCCCCACTGCCTTGCTAGAGAAGCTGAGGGTGAAGGTGATGGACTGGGCAAGCATGTCTCCAGACCTAAACCCTATTGAGCATCTGTGGGGCATCCTCAAACGGAAGGTGGAGGAGCACAAGGTCTCTAACATCCACCAGCTCTGTGATGTTATCATGGAGGAGTGGAAGAGGACTTCAGTGGCAACCTGTGAAGCTCTGGTGAACTCCATGCCCAAGAGGGTTAAGGCACTGCTGGAAAATAATGCTGGCCACACAAAATATTGACACTTTGGGCCCAATTTGGACATTTTCACTTAGGGGTGTACTCACTTTAGTTGCCAGTGGTTTAGACATTAATGGCTGTGTGTTGAGTTATTTTGAGGGGACAGCATATTTACACTGTTACACAAGCTGTACCCTCACTACTTTACATTGTAGCAAAGTGTCATTTCTTCAGAGTTGTCACATGAAAAGGTATAATCAAATATTTACAAAAATGTGAGGGGTGTACTCACTTTTGTGAGATACTGTATATATTTATATATAAATATTGATAAATGACAAACAGTGTGCAATAACAACTGTTACGTCGTGGCGAACTCGCAGTTTTCAGAATGCAGTGCCGCCTACAAACATGGCGGACAAGAACTACACTTCCCAGCCATGCCCGCGCTCGAGTTCACCGGAGTACTGAGTGCGAACACCGGTTTGGATTGTTGTATATTATATATATATATATATATATAAGTTCGACAAGTGTGAATGAGTAGTAATCTTTTTAAAAAATTTTATTTTAATTTAATTCTTATTGCTTTGGGAATATATACTTTTTTACATTTTGATAATTAATATTTTCTTGTGAATTTTAATAATCTTCTTTGGAACTTTTGGTACAAAATTAACTCCAAATGTGTCGAGCCCACAGTCAGTAGGCGAGCCTTTGAAACTTTTGTGATCTGTGGATTCGTTCGCGAATCGGTTCAAAAAGAATGAATCATATGAATCGTACGCGAATCAACGGCTGGGCACGCATGCGCAGAAAATGCGACAGTATGGCGACTACCAGTGAAAACTTCGAGTCTAAGGAAAGCAGTTTGAGGAAAAGACACAGAGGCGAAACTCCTAGTTTAGTTAAACAGTCAGACAACAGCAGTAGTGAAACAGTTCAACAAAATGAGAAATATGATCAGAAAGAAAAGGTCCGGTTGCGAACAGGGACTTATTGGCTCACTAGGATTGTGCTACTGCGGTCTATTGCCTTCATGTATTGTGAGTGTTACATATTGTTTTGCGTAACGATAATAGCATCTGGATTCTAGATAGAAGTAGCATATAGGACAAAATGATTATACCCAGAATATATAACCTAATAGTTCCTTTGCTGGTTCTAAACTCCTTGGTTCCCACAGAAGAAGTTATGCACATCAGCTTGTTTGTTTGTTTGTTTGTTTGTTTGATTGATTGATTGTTTGTTTGATTGTTTGTTTGTTTGTTTGATTGTTTGTTTGTTTGTTTGATTGATTGTTTGATTGTTTGTTTGTTTGTTTGGATAATCAGGGGCCACTTTGTAGATGGTCTTATATTGTTATAGTGTTGTAGCAGGCAATTGCAGTTCATTCATGAAACTTGTATATTATAAATGAATGTAAGTTATTTTTTCACCATAAACTCAATTGCAACAGTATCTTACTTACCTTTTCTTTCTGTAGTCGTTGCCTTTACTGTGGCTTACAACCAGAACAAACAGCTGATTGGGGAGAAGGGCCTCACACCTTGCAAAGATTACCTGCGTAGTGTTAAACGCTATGTAGGTGGTAAGATCAGCATGGCTGCGCTCACATACGCTCCCACTATTTTGTGGTTCTTGGACTGGGAAGACATGAATGCCAACCTTGATGGCATAGCCCTGGCAGGATTGGCACTTTCTGGCTTTGTGCTCTTATTAGGGAAGGCCAACATGATCATCATGGCAGTGCTGTGGATCCTATATCACTCTATAGTGAACGTTGGACAGCTGTGGTGAGTGACAGTATACACACACACACACACACACACACACACAACCAACAACCAACATGCCAATTAACTTGCTGTAGTCAAGTACCACCTTGAGATGTTATTGCAACTACAGTGTATAACTAGAGTGATAGATGTTAAAGGTACTTGATCGTTAAATTTTATATTAGGTCTGTAGTAGATTAGACCAAAATATTTCTTAATTTTTGTTAGCAAATAGAACACTCTAATATATCAGTTATAGTGTACTCTTTTTTTTCTTTTTGCTTTTTAGGTATTCCTTTGGTGAGTATAATAATTTATTTATTAACTAACTGTAAGATTTGCAGAACCATTTCCTCTTCTTCAAGGTTTTTATGCAGACTTTACCATCAAATATTGATGAGATGAGATTTTCAGGTGTGATTAAGGCAAAATGTTTATAACACGTGGCCTGCGGGCCAAATCCAGCTCATCACCTAGTTTCATTTGGCCTGCATGAACTTGGAAAACATAATACTGAAGAATTCACAGCAGCTCCATAGCGTAGCAACCGCAATTGTATGCTGCGTCATCTCGCAGCTCACAGTGCTGAAATGCAGGTTAAAATCAATGTGTGTGTGTTGTAAACTCCTGCAAGGTACTTCACCAGCTCTCACCTCCTTATCTCTGTGCTTATAGTGTAGCTGTCTGCCTAATAGCTTTCAAACAGAAACAGGAAAAATAGATTATCCCAATTTTCCTAGGGAGATCTTATTCTAATTTCCTTAGTGTTAACTGATAGAATATGTTTAAAAAAAAAAACTGTGATTATGGCCCTTCCGTGTCTCAAAAAATTATGTTGTGGCCCAGGCAGAATTTGAGTTTGACACCCCTGTTCTAGAAGAATATTATGATCTGTGGTATCAAAAGTGGCGTGACTAAGGTTAAGCAACATGAGTAAGGAAACACATCCTTGATTATAGTCCAGTAGTAGGTCATTTATCAGTCTATCCAGCTGTCTCAGTCCTGTGATGAGGCCTACATCCTGACTGAAAGATTTCATGAATGTGATCCCTATGCAATTATGATCACTGATTAACTAGACCTAGACTTTCCCAGATGGTGCTGCCGTGTCTGGACGCTGTCCTGGTCACTCGCTTAGACTGTGCTTTTATTGCTTTTTTTTAAATCTACTTCTAATGTCTCCTTTTGCACATATGACATCTGCACTGATCTCGTATGACAGCAGAACACTTTTGAACATTGGTAACCGCTATACTTACCAATTTGACAACGTTTTATCCACCGACCCAATGTGACCATCTGAAACACTGTGCAGCACGGAGGGCACATGCGAGCGCTCCCTAGAGATGTCGTAAAGAGAAACACAGAGGAAAACATGCTGGGGGCCACAACAGACTGAGGAATAGAGCACACAGTCCTCCCCTGCCCAGTATTCTGCTCACCAATGTCCAGTTTCTTGAGAACAAGATGGACGATCTCCGATTTCAGAACCAGGATAAGATTCCAATGGGACATCAGGAACTGTAACATACTCTGTCTGTCCGAAACATGGCTGACTCCCTTGGTACCGCACCCAGCTGTAACACCATCTGATAACGTCACCGTTCTACGGATGGACAGAACAGCGGATGCCGGTAAATCCAGTGGTGGTGGGGTTTGTTTCATGGTCAACAACAAATGGTGTGACCCCAGGAACATTACCACTCTGTAGCATTCCTGCTCACTTCACCTGGAACATCTGACTATGATGTGCCGTCCATTCTGCTTGTCCCATGAGTTTACCTCGCTCATTGCCACTGCTGTGTATATCCCTCCTCAGTCATACACAAGCATGGCTCTATCTAAGCACTATCTGCTATCAGGCAAGTGCTTTTGTAGTCTGATGGCTAAAACTCGCTTAGGAGGGAGCTCCTTTCCTCAGGCCACCAGACTCCTCAACATGGAGTCCAGATCCCCTACAGATCCCTTAGGATTCCATAAGGACACTACAGTCACTGCACTTTGTATTGTTAGAACCCATACATACTGTTTATTTTGTACTTCCAAAACTTTTTGCTATGCTACAAGAAATGAGGGACGGATTTTCGTCCTGCCCTAAAAAGGCCGGACTTGCCCTCAAAACTATTCCAATTTTCTATAAAGCTCACGTTGTTTTCAGAGCACCACCTACACATCCAGTTCAGTGACCATAACCTGTTGTAAGCTACATTACCACTCTGTATTAGATAGGGCCAGAGGAGAGGTCGACCAATAGTGGACTTTACAGATACCAGTAACTATGCTGGGTGGTATCTGCCGATAACCGATTAATCAATCGATAGTTTTTGAAATTGATACTGAATGAAAACATAATCAAAGTAAAATACTGCTGAACTTTATTTAAAAAAAAAAAAAAAAACAGTACTGGCTGTACCATGAAAATGTACTGTACTTTTAAAAATGAAAAATATCTAAATAATGTATATTAACTCTGAATAAATATTAAAGTAAATAAACAATATACATCCAAACTGAACCAAAAAGTAACACTCCAAATAACAAATAAAAATAGAGACATCCAAAATGAATCAAAAACACTTCAAATAATAACAAAATTTGTCTCCAATAGTTTTTATTTTGCCTCTAGAGGCTGCTCTCATAGTGTATAATGACAGTAGACTCTTCTCAGCCACTCTGCAATGGACACAACCGGGAAAAACTTTCAGTGTGGATTTTTGCCAATAATTGTTCCAGCAATCGGTTATCGGTGCTGAGTAATCAGCCAAACCGATCAATTGGTCAACCTCTAGGCCAGAGCATATTATGTCATTGGACAATGCCTTTACTAATTTACATACATCTACAATCCTAGCATTAGTACCCTCAGACTGCAAAAGCCATATATCATTAGTTGCTTGTTGCATTACTTAACTGCTATAATAATTAGAAACTGAGTAAATATGCTGGGGTTTTTTTGGGACCGGTGCTCACCACTTTCTGTTGTTCTCCAACACCATCCTCACCACTTCATGTTCTCCAACACCATTCCCCGTGTTCTCCAACACCATCCTTGTGTTCTCCAACACCACCACCATCGGCCTTGTGGACATTAGAGAACACCTTTGTAAAAAGATTATATTGAATTGTGGTGATGTTTTTTTTAAACTGTTTACTGCAAGTGAGCTAAGAGAGCTAATGTGTACATGTGTGCAGGGTTCACCAGCAAAATTTCCAAGGTAGTCACGTTTTTTGCTTTGTCTTTGCCTTGGAAACAAGTTCACCAAAAATCTAAATGATTAAAGAAACTTCTTTAAATCCTCACCTCTTCCTCGTGTTCTCCAAACACCATCCTCGCCGCTTCTTCGTGTTCTCCAAACACCATCCTCGCCGCTTCCCGGTGTTCTCCATCACCATCCTCGCCGCTTCCTCGTCTTCCCCAAACACCATGCTCGCCGCTTCCTCGTCTTCCCCACCACCATGCTCGCCGCTTCCCCGTCTTCCCCACCACCATGCTCGCCGCTTCCTCGTCTTCCCCACCACCATGCTCGCTGCTTCCTCGTCCTCCCTAAAATGGTCCTCACCCCTTTATAGAGCTTCCAGAACAGCTTCAATGTTTATAAAAAAATTTATATAAATTTATGAAAAGATTGATAAATGAGGCCAAGTAAACTTAACCATGGACTTAAAGCTTCACAGTGGAGCTGATAGGCTCTGCTTGCATGTTCATTATTTCATCACCATTAACAGGTGTTAACATGTATAATACTGTATATTTCATTACAATTACCACCATTATGTGGATTTTTAATTAACATTGTCCCCATTTTCACATGTTTCTGTAGTATTAACATACTATTAATATTACTATGCAGCTTTATATTCTGTATGATTATAGTATGTTTTTTGTGTCCATATGCATGCAGGTTGGGAGAGCCAGCTACTTGAGACAGGATTCCTCTGTATTTTTCTGTGCCCTTTATGGAGTCTTGCACAGACTCCCCGCCACTCCCCACCTTCTTTGATCTCCATCTGGTCTTTCCGCTGGCTCATAGTGCGAATCATGCTTGGGGCAGTAAGTATGGCACATGCACTTATGACATATGATGACCTATTATTCAAGCATTACACTTCCTTATGCACTTTTATGTTTTTAAATCAGTTTAATTTTTTTTTCATACTAGCACTGTGTGCTGTAATCTGTAGTGAATGAATCCACATCTGAATGAAAATGTGTATAATTTATGCACATGTACCACGGCCAGCATTAGGCATTATCAGACAATTTCAATTTCAAGGCAATTTCATGTTCAGGGTAGGTAAGGTATACTGTAAACCCCCAGTCACAGTAAGCCTAGCCGACTGTAGTGGCCACTTTAATTTTACATTTATTCACTTAGCAGACGCTTTTATCCAAAGTGACTAACAATTGAGAAAAATACAAGCAAAGCGATATATCTAGCAGAGAACAATACAACTAGTGCCACCACTTTTTTTTTTAATTTATTTTTTTATTTTATTTTAATAAATGAGTTGTTTAGGTGTTCACGGAAGGAGTGGGTCTTTAGCTGTTTTTTGAAGATGGTGAGAGATTCTGCGGTCTGGATTGAGATTGGAAGTTCATTCCACCACTGAGGAACAGTTAGTGTGAAGGTTCTGGAAATGGACCTTGCGCCACGCTGAGTGGGAACTACTAAGCGTCGGTCGCTAATCGATGGCAGATTCCGTGAGGGAACGTAGGCCTTCAGGAGAGAGTTGAGGTAGGAGGGTGCTGTTCCTGACAAGGTCTTGTAGGTGAGCATCAAGGCCTTGAACTTGATGCGGGCAGCTACAGGAAGCCAGTGGAGGGAGATGAAGAGGGGTGTGACATGGGTTCTCTTGGGCTGGTTGAAGACGAGGCACGCTGCAGTATTCTGAATCATCTGAAGGGGTTTGATGGAGCTGGCTGGGAGGCCTGAAAGCAGTGAGTTGCAGTAGTCCAGTTTAGAGATAACAAGAGCCTGGACTAGTAAATGTGTAGCCTGTTCGGTGAGGTAGGGTCGGATTTTCTTGATGTTGTACAGGATGAACCTAGAGGACCTTGCAGTTGTTGAGATGTGGTCTGTAAAGGTCAACCTGTCATCAAGAATCACCCCAAGGTTCCTGGCCGTCCTGGTTGGAATGAGTGTGAATGAGCTGAGCTGTACAGTGAGGTTGTGGTTGATTGAGGGACAGGCTGGGATGACGAGAAGCTCAGATTTTGCCAGGTTAAGCTTAAGATGGTGTTCCCTCATCCAGACCGAGATGTCCGACAGGCAAGCAGAGATGCGTGCAGAGACGGAAGGATCGTCAGGCTGGAAGGACAAATAGAGCTGGGTGTCATCAGCATAGCAATGATATGAGAAGCCATGAGACTCAATCACCTGCCCTAGAGATGTAGTGTAGATAGAAAAAAGGAGTGGACCCAGAACTGACCCCTGTGGAACGCCAGTTGTGAGTTGCTGAGTTTCAGAAATACCTCCCCTCAATGGTACCTTGAAGGATCTGTCAGAGAGACAGGATTCCACCCAGCACAGAACCGTTCCAGTGATGCCCAGGCTGGAGAGAGTTGACAGGAGGATCTGATGGTTCACAGTGTCGAAAGCAGCAGAGAGGTCAAGTAGGATGAGGACAGATGATCTAGAGGTTGCTCTTGCTAGTCATAAGGCTTCAGTGACGGAAAGCAGAGCAGTCTCCGTGGAGTGGTTGCTCTTGAAGCCAGACTGCTTGGTGTCCAGGAGGTTGTTCTGTGTGAAAAAATTGGAGAGTTGATTAAAAACGGCTCTTTCAAGAGTTTTGGAAAGAAAAGGGAGGAGGGAAACGGGTCTGTAGTTGTCAACTACAGCAGGGTTAAGTGATGGTTTTTTAAGCAGTGGGGTAACCCGGGCCTGCTTAAATGAGGTAGGGTATGTGCCAGTAGACAGGGATGTGTTAAAGATGTGTGTGAGTGCAGGTAATAGTGTGGGAGAGATGGACTGAAGAAGGTGAGAAGGGAGAAGGGATAGGATCAAGCGGACAGGTTGTGGGACGGCTAGAGAGGAGGAGTTTAGAGACATCAGTCTCTGAGAGAGGAGAGAAGGAAGTCAGTCTTCTCTAATTCCAGACTGCTGGGACTACGGCTGCTCCTAAGGCCATACAGACTTCATATAAATCCATAATGAACTTTTTCACACTATCTGTTGTTACCCAGATGAGGATGGGTTCCCTTCTGAGTCGGGTTCCTCTCAAGGTTTCTTCCTCTTAAAACATCTTAGGGAGTTTTTCCTTGCCACCGTCGCCACTCAGTGGCTTGCTCAGTTGGGATAAATTTGCACCTTTAATATCTGTATACCATGTTGATATTTCTGTAAAGCTGCTTTGAGACAATGTCTATTGTAAAAAGCGCTATACAAATAAAATAAATAAAATAATAAAATAAAATAATAGTTGGGAGTTACATGGAGGAGGAGCCGGTCTATGCATGTCTGGGGTTGAGAACTGGTTCCTGATTGATGTAACCTTGTTGGAAAAGAAAGTGGCAAAGTCATCTGCAGTGAGAGAGGCAGGGGAAGGGGGAGGTGGGGGACCGAGAAGAGAGGAAAAGGTTTTGAAGAGAATGCGGGTGTTGGGAGAACTACCAATCTTCTCTTGGTAGTATGTGGCTTTAGCAGTGGAGATGCTATTGGAAAAAGAGGAGAGTAGTGTCTGGTAATTGGTTAGGTCATTTGGGTTGTTTGATTTGCGCCATTTCCTTTCAGATGCTCTTACCTGGATCTTGTGTGTGTGTGTGTGTGTGTGTGTGTGTGTGTGTTTTTATTCCAATATTAATACATTATAATATATTTCTGAAAGCAAGTGAATCAGCGATTTATAGAACTCAGTAATAGTCAGTCCACAAGATGGCAGTCTCAGGTAGTCAAAATGCAATATATACGAGCAGAAAAAACAGCAGGCCAGGTGTGGCAGGACTGAAGCATCACCTCTCGTATTAAGGAATGTTTGTAGAACATGTGTGTGGCAAGTCATTATGCGATGGTGTATTGAAGTAATGATACTTCTTATTAAGTTCTGAATGGGAATAGTTGTTGTTTTAGACAGTTGTAATTTAGAAAGGCTTACCAAGGGAGAGCTTAACAATCTTAAACAAAGCTTTATTTTTTTAATACAGCATAGAGAACAGAATTATTTCTCGTTTCACTTTGCTCTACTAACATTACTAATAACATAGTTAGGATAAGAAATGAAGAGTAACAATCAGGAACTGATAAGGACCTTTTTAATTTTTCCTTTTTTTAAATTATAAACAAGATTACCTTATTACTTTCCAGACCTTCACAGAGGCCAGCTGTTCAGTTATTTTGTAAATAATAAATATTACCTTTCTGAAATACTACACCTATTTTTATTGTTTTGTGCTCAAATGGACCTGAAACTTTAAAGCGCACCTATTATGGTTTTGAATCGCACACTTTAATGTGCTCTACTTTAAATTGCAACATTACCTTTTTTCCCAGTGTGAAAAAACGACTCGTTAAATAATGTGTTCTAAAGGATTCGTTCTAAACTCCTTCTTTCAGAGAGCATACTCTGCTCTGATTGGTCAGATGTCCCAGTCTGTTGTGATTGGTCTACCGCTGTCAGCGTGTGTCAAAAAGGAAACGCTTTCAGCTCTGTCTGTTCGCGAGCAGCCGATGAAGACCAGATCTGGGGGTTTTTTTTTTCTTTTTCTTTTTTTTTTACACAAACGTACGTAGGTTAGTACAGGAAATAAGTCTGGAATTACTAACGACTCGTTTCAGCTGTTCAGAATCTTTTGGGAGTCGATAACTCAGTTTGTGCTGCCATTTGATTTTTTATATTTAGCAGACTTTTTACATTCACAAACAGCTCTATAACGCACTACATGAAAGGTAATATTTGAAAAACCATAAGAGGTGCACTTTAAGACCATAAAAGCATATTTAAATACTATTCACTTTAAAAAAAAAAAAAAAAAACATATGTAAGTGCTGGGAAAACACCAGAGAAATACACCCCAATTTATTAAAAGTAACTTTATTCTATTAAAATGATGAAATCATTTGTATAATAGCATGATGCACTCCATTTGCACTTCGCACATGGCCGTTTAGAAGGCTAAGTTTTCTCTTAAGCATGACCTTTGTGTGAACCTTTATGTTCAGGCCCACCCTCAAAAATTATATTGAAGATCCAATGCTTTTGCCTTCATAAATAAAACAATAAATCTATTTTAAATTAAAATGTGTGATTGTTTTTCACTGTTGGAGCTGGTGTGAAGCCGATTATCTAGATAAAGCTCTCATGAATGGGGCTTTAATTCACCTGCCATACAGTGGATTTAAAAAGTCTACACACCCCTGTTAGACTTTCAAGTTTTTGTGATGCAAATAAAACCCCCAAAAGATACAGAATCAACTTACAAACTTATTAACTTACAAAATCAGTGGAATGGATGGACCAGTTGCATGACATCAGAGACAGAGACCAAAAGAGAGAGAGATAGAAGCCTCACTCAGAATCACCAGACCTCCCCAAAATATAGAGGTGACCACCATTTTATACCTCCTGAGCATACACTATATGGCCAAAAGTATGTGGACCCCTCTACTAATTATTGTGTTCAGGTGTTTCAGCCACAGCCATTGCGAACAGGTGTATAAAATCAAGCATATAGCCATGCAGTTTCCATAAACAAACATTGGCAGTAGAATGGGTTGTCCTGAGGAGCTCAGGGTCTTTAAAAGTAGCACTGTCATAGGATGCAACTTTTGCCACAAGTCAGTTCATAACATTTCTGCCGTGCCTTAGTCAACTATAAATGCTGCTATTGTGAAATGGAAGCATCTCAGAGCAACAGCAGCTCAGCCTAGCACTCTTAGCACAATAGCCCAACAGATTAATTACTCCCTTCTTTATGACAGTGTGTAGGCATTATGCTTTTGGGGATTGTATTTCAGATGTTGAGCCTGCTGATAAGATACAGATTGAGAAAACTGAAAAATGTGTTTGCATGTGGATCAATTGGTGAGAAGATTTAGTAGTAGATATTTGTGAGTTCTGGGTTATTAAACAAATATTTAAAAAAGTAAACTAAAAATAAATAAAGCTATTGTGTCTGTACTTGTCATCAGTGCAAATCCCCTGAAACTTGGATGAAGCTGGAATAATAAATGTTTCTTTTTAGTTTCAGTCTCTGTCAAAAATTGAGATGGGGTTGTTATATTTTTTAAGGGTTTGATCAAGATCAGAGGAGATCGTTGTTGGAGGGACCTGACCTGCATGGACTATCACTATGAGGTAAGTATGTTTGTGTGTAAGGGGAGAACCGGCACAGTTGTAGCATTTTATTTTATTTTTTTTTAATTAAATTATGCCATGATTATTTGAATTACAGACTTTTTATTTCCAAGATAAAATCATACATATGAATGATTCTTTTGTCATGTGAAAATTTGCCCATGTTGTCAGCAAGTACTGTGGCGTTTCATTGAAGTCAAAAGGAGTCCCTTGTTAGAATTCTACTGACAGTGGTGTGGGTCAGTTGCAACAAGACTCAAAAACACTATCAACGAACAGTATATACATATAACATACAACATAGATATTACAAGTTACCATTCAAACATTGAATAGTGTCACATACAATGGAGCTTGAAAGTTTGTGAACCCTTTAGAATTTTCTATATGTCTGCATAAATATGACCTAAAACTTCATTAGATTTTCACACAAGTCTTAAAATTAGACCAAGGAGACCAAATTAAACAAATGAGACAAAAATATGACCAAATAATATACTTGGTCATTTATTCATTGAGGAAAATGATACAATATTACATATCTGTGAGTGGCAAAAGTATGTGAACCTCTAGGATTAGCAGTTTAATTTGAAGGTGAAATTAGAGTCCGGTGTTTTCAATCGATGGGATAATAATCAGGTGTGAGTGAGCACCCTGTTTTATTTAAAGAACAGGGATCTATCAAAGTCTGATCTTCTCAACACATGTTTGTGGAAGTGTATCATGGCATGAACAAAGGAGATTTCTGAGGACCTCAGAAAATAGTTGTTCATTCTCATCAGGCTGAAAAAGGTTACAAAACCATCTCTAAAGAGTTTGGGCTCCACCAATCCACAGTCAGACAGATTGTGTACAAATGAAGGAAAGTTAACAACATTGTTACCCTTCCCAGGAGTGTGGACCAACAAGGATCACCCTAAGAGCAAGGCCACCCCAATAGTCAGTGAGGTCACAAAGGAACCCAGGGTAACTTCTAAGCTTCTAAAGGCCTCTCTCACATTGTCTAATGTTAATGTTCATGAGTCCATCAGGAGAACACTCAACAGCAATGGTGTGCATGGCAGGATTGCAAGGAGAAAGCTACTGCTGTCCAAAAACAACATTTCTGCCCGTCTGCAGTTTACTAAAGATCACGTGGACAAGCCAGAAGGCTATTGGAAAATATGCTGTGGATAGATGAGACCAAAATAGAATTTCTTTTTAAATGTGAAGTGTTATGTTTGGAGAAAGGAAACACTGCATTCCAACATAAGAATCTTATCCCATCTGTGAAACATGGTGGTGGTAGTATCATGGTTTGGGCCTGTTTTGCTGCATCTGGGCCAGGACGACTTGCCATCATTGATGGAACAATGGATTCTGAATTATACCAGTGAATTCTAAAGGAAAATGTCAAGACATCTGTCCATGAACTGAATCTCAAGAAAAAGTGTATCGTAACATATTTATCATGATATCTATATTATATTGTCATCATGGCAAATGGTCTGCACTTATATAGCACTTTTTTAACCATAAGTGCTTTACATTGTGTCTCATTCACCCATTCACACTAGGGATGTCACGATACCAAAAATCTAGTAGTCGGTTCCAATACCACCAAAAGTACACGATACCACGGAGTGGTATGAAAATTAAATTTAAAAAATAAAATTAAAACTCTCTTGGAGGACATCAGAGACTAATAAAACAGTGGAGGCTACAAGTGCTAAGGTGCACCCCTAAACACACACCTCATACTCTGAATGCAAGCATTAGTTTAAATGCACTGATATGGTGGCAGGCCGAAAAGATTTATTAAAAGCATGAACATTTGAATAATTATTAGTGACATTAGGCTACATTTAGCTGACAGGACACGGGCTGAATGGCGATGCATGGTGGCCCATTCGGAGGTAGTTTATAACATTGCAATGCATTAACATCGTTAACAAATAACTGGCTATCGCAAACATTACATGGAGCATAACGTTAGTTGGTTTCACGGCCACAATGCAGCTGCCTCAAACAAACATAATATAGGAACCGTCTTTCAGGTGCTTCGACAAATTCCAGGTGTTTCCTCGCTTTGTTTGAAATAAACGATAGCATCGGTTGCACACCGGCTTCAGAGCATCAATTATATGTTTGTTGTCATCCACCTCGGATGCAAAGTATTTCCATATTTGACTCTTACCACCTTTCCTCTCAACGAGTCGGGGCGGAGCTAAAATTGTCACCGTCTTCTATAGTTTTTCCTGTGTGCTTGTAGTTGTTCTTCCTCTTCACCATTTGTGGACCGACTAAAATACTTATGCGTATTTGCTTCCCCCTTCAGTTCGGGAAGAATTGCAACCTTGGTACCTTCATTACCTACACTACTGCAGAAAAACAAGTACTGTCATGTTTTAAGAACGTTGGTACCGACTTGGTATCGAAGTATCAGTTCTCGTGACATCCCTAATTCACACACACACTCGCACACCAATGGTAGCAGAGCTGCCATGCAAGGCAACTTGCCATTGGGAGCAATTTGGGGTTCAGTGTCTTGCCCAAGGACACTTCGGCATGTGGAGTCATGCGGGCCGGAAATCGAACTGCCAACCCTACGATTAGTGGACAACCCGCTCTCCCACTTGAGCCACAGCCGTTCAAATATCATCCTTATCGAAATATCATCAGACTTATTAGATCAGTACGAAGTGAATAGACAATAGCATAAATGTACATATAAGGTGCTTAGTATGAACTGTAATCAGACTAGGTACATTCCTAAGAGATTAGGTGCCAATTATGTGTATGTGTGTAGGTCCTCAAAAGCAAGATTCTATAGAAGTATAACTGGTGTTACTCTACTGCAGGTATTACTGTACTGCACACATACCTTCTCAAGGATTGGCTCCAGATCCACTGCCACCCTGACCAGGATAAAGCAGTTACTGAAGATAAATTAATGAATAATGGAAAAAAAACAGAAATGTATGCATTGTATTTGGTAAAATGACCTTTACCACCTGGGCAGTGACTGGACTGTGGTTTTAAACCATTCCAGTGTAGCTTTGATAGTTTGTTTAGGGTAACAACTCTGTTGCCACGGTTGGGAGGGTTACTTTAAAAATGTATTCCATTACAGTTACAAATTACTTCATAAATGTAATAAGTAATGTAATCCAAGTATAGCACTATTAAAATAATTTAATCTTATTACTTTTGGATTAATAAAAGATCACTGTCCCTGATGTGGGTAACATTACATAACAAAAGTTAGGGTGACTATATTCTGGTTTTCCAAAAAGTGGACAACTTTACTTTTTTTTATCCATGTCTTAATAGCGTTCAAAACAGTGTTACTATGAATGCATGTTTTAATACACTGAAAAAGACCCACTATTAGTATCACATAAATATATAAATTCCTACATTCTTTTGAATGTCCATGGAATAAAATAAAATATTAGATACCATGAGTGTACCTTCTGCCATCATTTACACATTTGAATGGCCATGTAATATAAAGCAATGTGATAACGTGAAGTTAAAAATGACCTTATATGTCCATGGGTATTGTTTCAACTCAGGACAGCTGGCATTTGCTGCTTTTGTCAAGCAACTGTCTGATGCCGTACACAACAGTGAGTCACTTTTGTGCGTTCGCTGAGAGGCAGGAATTTGGCCAATAGTTGCTGCAAGCCTTTTAGAATCGACCAATTGGTGTGCAAGAAGGCGGGAATTACAGAGAGTGGTTAAAGCAGTGCAAACATGCACACACATGATGCAGTATTAGACCATAAGCACATCATAATGAAACTAAAACCAAATCCCAGACATTTTCTCAAAGTTATAAATCCCGGCTGGACGCTTTTTTAAGGTCCGAAAGAGAGGACGTATGGTCACCCTAACAAGACCATTTCAGAGAACATTTTGTGTTAATTTCTACCAAATTAAGTTTGTGCAAAATGTATTTGTGCATGCACTAGGAGGTTGCTCATGTGAGCCATGACTGGCAAGAGAGAACCAGAACTATAATCAAGCAGCTGTCTACATTATGTTATTAAAAGATTAATTTCTTTGTGTTTAAATATAAAAAAAATATCCTGATAGTATTCTCATTTTTTACAAAATATATCTGTAATCTGATTACTTTGTTTTTTGATGTAACTGTAATGGATTATAGTTACCAGTATTTTGTATCCTGATTACGTAACGCTGTTGCATGTATTCCGTTCCCCAAGCCTACTTGTTGCAAGGTGACGCTCTACCCCAGTCTCAAGTCTCCTGCAGACTGGAACATGTTTTCTTTTAGAAATTTTTAGGATTGCCCTATATTTGGCTCCATCCATCTTTTGTTCGACCATGACCACTTTCCCAGTTACTGCTGATTAAAAATACCCCCACAGTAATATGCTACTATCAACATGATTGGCTAATGGCTTTCAATAAGTCTCGCAAGTCTATAACGCACAGCTTTCTGGAGCTATGGTGTCCAGTGAACAGCTTCTCCTATCTGAGTTGTGGATCTCTACAGCTCTGAGTTATTCTTGGATGCTCCGGAGCCTTTTGGCTGTTTCTCTGACTATTGCCCTACCTTCCTGGTCAGTGACTTTTGGTGGATGGCCGCCTCTAGACAGGTTCTTTCCATTATTTAATAATGGATTTAATGGTGCTTTGTGGGATCTTCAAAAGTTAGGATATTTGTTATAGTCAAACCCTGATTACTATTTTTCCAGAAATTTTGTCCCAGGCTTGTTTTGATAGCTTATTGGGCTTCATGATGCTGTTTGTATTTATATTGAGATCACAAGACACACGTGTTGATTCCATTCAACTATGTGACATTAGATGAAAACTGGCTATACAAAATCTAATTTAATTCACTAATTCACAGTAATGGGGACAAATACTTATGCAGTCATTTTTTCTGGTTTTTATAACATTTTTGGTTTACGTTTGTTTTTGTTTTTTTGCAAATAATTTTACAAACTATATTAATTCCCTTGCCCCCATGCAAAAGTCTTTCCACAAATTAGAATTAGCATTATCGACTCATGGAAATAACACTTTTTAGCATTATTTTTCCCAACAAAAAAAATACAGGAAAATGTTTGTATTTTAGTAAATAAAGTAACATATTACATAATAGATATTTCCTTGACAAAAACATAATGAATGCTGTCAGGTTTTACCTGCAATAACAGAAGCAAGTGTGGTAGTCAAAGTCTCCAGAAGAATTGTGGCAGATGCCCCAAGCTGTTCAGAAAAACTTGCGAGACACTTTCCTTATTAAACTGTCTAAAATGAACCAGAGACATGTTTTTACAAATGTATTTTAAAGGCAAAGGGTTGTTGCACAATATTTACTTTGTTTGGTTTATTCCTGGTTTATTGTTTATTGGTACATTTTGTCTTTGTTCTCCTCACACAGACGCAGCCTGTTCCTAACCCCATGTCGTACTTTTTGCACCACTCCCCTTGGTGGTTCCATCGTTTCGAGACCATAAGTAATCACTTTATTGAGCTCGTTGTGCCTTTCTTTACTTTCATGGGCCGACGCATGTGCATGGTAAATGGAGTCCTGCAAATCCTCTTTCAGGTGATGAACATGCACATACATATATACATACATGCACACACTCCTAAGAGTCAGACTTCAGCTGTTTAAGAAATATAAAATTAATCTGTGGTCTGATTATATAATAATAACAACAACAAGCAGCACAACAACATAGCCATCTATTTGCACTGGTCGATCTGCAGGGAGCTTGGAGGACAAGTGCCTGAGAAATGGTATGGATGTTAACAGCAGTGATTAATATTGAAGACACCATTATTACGTGGGACATGGCAGTGCAGACGGACCATACCATCTCAGCAAAACATCCTGCGTTGGTGGTCCACTGCAGGAAGAAGCAGTGCCTACTGACCATTGTAGTGATCCCAGGTGACAATATCATGTTCAAAGAAGCCGAAAAGCTAGGCAGATATAAAGATCTGAAGATCGAAATCAGCAGGATATGGAGAGCCAAGACCAGAGTTGTACATATGGTGATCAGGACTCTTGGAACCATCGAGGAAGGATTCAAAAAGAACCAGCAAGATGTGCAGAAGATGGCACTGATTGGAAACACACATCCTATGCAAAGTGCTGGGCTAAACGCTGGTCGGGTCACGGACCCCTCAGCACCCATCAGCTAATTGGCAAAAAAAACAAAGAAATGTATTATTATTATTATTATTATTATTATTAACAACAATAATAATAATCTATTTATATTGTGTTTATTATCTCAGCATGTTTTACATGCAAATTTTTAAAAAATCCAAAACAATATTTAAATGATAAAGAATGCATTAAATATAAAATGTGAATTGATAATGAATTAATTATATGTCTTGGACAACTACTACAAATCATTAAAAGTATATTTCACAAAATAGAACAGAGCCAAGAACTAAGATTAGTCTATTTACAATCTGGATGTATGAATTTAGTGTTCTTAATGTCCTTTTGAACACTATTGTAAAGTCTTCCACTGATTTTCAGGAGTAACATTAGGCTTGCCTCCGCTGAGTAAAGTCCTTGTGTATACTGTTTCAGGAGATAAGCAAGATATGACCGTGCTAAACCATTCAGAAATTTAAACATCATGACTTTGTGGAATGTAATAGACAGCCATTGTAGCTTGAATAAGACTGAGGTAATGTGCTCTGACCTTCTTTTCTTGGTAAAGACACTGGCGCCTACATTCTTAACAAGCTGAGACAACAAGCTTCCTAAAATTTGGACAGCCAGTCAGCAACACGAGTCCCACAAGAGTCTAATCAAAGAGTTATACAAGTAAACACTAGTTTTTCCACAGTCAAGTAGGTATTTCTTATTTAGGATGTTTCTCAGATGATGGAAATCAAATCATTATTGGGATATATACTTACTGTATTTGTTTGTGTTTGTATTTGTTTTACAGGTGGTTCTTATAATCAGTGGGAACCTTAGTTTCCTGAACTGGCTAACTATAGTACCAAGTTTAGCTTGTTTTGATGATGCAGCATTAGCATTTCTGTGGCCCATTCGACGAACTAATCAGACCTTACTGAAGCTGCAGAATGAGGAGGCAGCAGGACAAACAGCTACTAAAGGTCTGTGTGTAAGTGTGCATGTGTCACTTTTTGCAAGCTTTGGGTTATTTTGTTTGTTTGTTTGGCCAATGGGCCTTCAGTGTAAATTCAACCATGCATAATGTTAAATAACCTGTTAAATTACATAACCGTATAACTTTTCATAAAAACCTTGACAGTTTTTTCTGGTTTTGTCCCTTAGGCATGCTCATTAGGCGTGTGGTTAATGTGGCTTTTGGAATTTTAATCACATATCTGAGTGTTCCTGTGGTGATCAACCTCCTAAGCCCTAGACAGGTGATGAATACCTCTTTTGACCCTCTTCGCATTGTCAACACTTACGGGGCTTTTGGCAGGTGAAGCTCATTTACTTGTTTTTAGAATTGAAGTTTAATAGATTACAGTTCCTAGGTTACTTGATCAAATTTTTGTTTTGTTTACTATATAATAGTCACTAAGATAAAGTCAGTAGCATATTGTTTTTGAAGAACATTTTATCGACTGTCTAATTACTGTCCCATTAACTTTACTTACTGTTAGATTAACTAACTTTATTCTCAGCATGGAACTGGTCATAACATCATAATAAGGGCTGTATAAAATCAGGTTTTAGTCACAGATACAGCCAAGTCACTAGATTTGTCACAAGATGGCAAACATTGTTAATTATTTGTCACTCTCTCTGTAGCATTACTAAGGAGAGAACAGAGGTGGTGTTCCAGGGCACGCTTAATGCCTCACACTCTGATGATGGTGTTGTATGGGAGGAGTATGAGTTCCTCTGCAAACCTGGAGCTCTAGATAGAAGACCTTGCCTCATTTCCCCTTATCATTACAGACTAGACTGGCTGATGTGGTTTGCTGCTTTCCAAGTAAGGGAGAGATATGTTAATGGATATCATTCACAAATGGATATGAAGGTCAGCACAGCCTGAAGCATGTTTTGTCATTTTCCTGAAAGCTTGTGTTCCTCCTTTTCCCCTCCAGACATATGAGCAGAATGAATGGATCATTCAGATAGCAGGCAGACTCCTAGCAAATGACTCCACTGTGCTCTCATTAATGGACCACAATCCATTTCAGGGAAAAGACAAACCTCGGTAAGACACAGTACACATTTGATATCAGTATACAGTGGACTCTGATAATATTTAATCTGGGGGGCTGTTTAGGTACAGTCTGCATTGTTACAGGTTATATGGGGGATTACAGCTGAGTTGTGTCCTGCTGACCTACATACCTATACATTTTGTTAAAACTGAAAAGGTTTCTAGTTAGTTATAGAGCCCACAGTAACTTATTTGGATTTTTACAAAATGATCTTTAAAATACAGTCTCCTGAAAAGAGGACGTTATATACAGTATCTCACAAAAGTGAGTATACCCTTCACATTTTTGTAAATATTTGATATCTTTTCAATGTGTAAATTTGCTGTCCCCGCAAAATAACTCAATACACAGCCATTAATGTCTAAACATTGGCAACAAAAGTGAGTACACCCCTAAGTTAAAATGTCCAAATTGGGCCCAATTAGCCATTTTCCCTCCCCGGTGTCATGTGACTTGTTAGTGTTACAAGGTCTCAGGTGTGAATGGGGAGCAGGTGTGTTCAATTTGGTGTCATCGCTCTCACACTCCCTCATACTGGTCACTGGAAGTTCAACATGGCACCTCATGGCAAAGAACTCTCTGAGGATCTGAAAAAAAAAATGAAGATAAAAATAAAGATGGCCTAGGCTATAGGAAGATTGCCAAGACCCTGACACTGAGCTGCAGCACGGTGGCCAAGACCATACAGCGGTTTAACAGGACAGGTTCCACTCAGAACAGGCCTCGCCATGGTCCACCAAAGAAGTTGAGTGCACGTGCTCAGCGTCATATCCAGAGGTTGTCTTTGGGAAATAGACGTATGAGTGCTGTCAGCATTGCTGCATAGATTGAAGGGGTGGGGGGTCAGCCTGTCAGTGCTCAGACCATACGCCACACACTGCATCAAATTGGTCTGCATGGCTGTCGTCCCAGAAGGAAGCCTCTTCTAAAGATGATGTACAAGAAAGCCCGCAAGCAGTTTGCTGAAGACAAGCAGACTAAGGACATGGATTACTGGAACCATGTACTGTGGTCTGATGAGATCAAGATAAACTTATTTGGTTCAGATGGTGTCAAGCGTGTGTGGCGGCAACCAGGTGAGGAGTACAAAGACAAGTGTGTCTTGCCTACAGTCAAGCATGGTGGTGGGAGTGTCATGGTCTGGGTCTGCATGAGTGCTGCCGGCACTGGGGAGCTACAGTTCATTGAGGGAACCATGAATGCCAACATGTACTGTGACATACTGAAGCAGAGCATGATCTCCTCCCTTCGGAGACTGGGCCGCAGGGCAGTATTCCAGCATGATAACGACCCCAAACACACCTCCAAGACGACCACTGCCATGCTAAAGAAGCTGAGGGTGAAGGTGATGGACTGGCCAAGCATGTCTCCAGACCTAAACCCTATTGAGCATCTGTGGGGCATCCTCAAACGGAAGGTGGAGGAGCACAAGGTCTCTAACATCCACCAGCTCTGTGATGTCATCATGGAGGAGTGGAAGAGGACTCCAGTGGCAACCTGTGAAGCTCTGGTGAACTCCATGCCCAAGAGGGTTAAGGTAGTGCTGGAAAATAATGCTGGCCACACAAAATATTGACACTTTGGGCCCAATTTGGACATTTTCACTTAGGGGTGTACTCACTTTTGTTGCCAGCGGTTTAGACATTAATGGCTGTGTTGAGTTATTTTCAGGGGACAGCAAATTTACACTGTTACACAAGCTGTACACTCACTACTTTACATTGTAGCAAAGTGTCATTTCTTCAGTGTTGTCACATGACAAGATATAATCAAATATTTACAAAAATGTGAGGGGTGTACTCACTTTTGTGAGATACTGTAACTCTTCTCTGTGCACTTGCAGGCAGTGTGTAGTGAGCAGCTCTGTGCGCTGACAAACAAATACAGGTTGACAGAGCTAGACCTCCACAAGTTTTGTTTTGGTCCAAAGTGCCACAACGGCTGTCACTGAAAGCACAAAGAAGCACATCAGTGAAATGTACTAGAATATATTAGCCCAAATGGAGATCAAACCTGGGGGTTGTGCCACTCTGTGTAATCACTTGACGCTAACGTCACTTATAGTCTGCATGAATCTACAGCTGTGGGATCATTACACCCCCAGCCTACAGCATCACTTCATATTAATCAGTGTGCAGAATGAAATACGACTTGATCTCAGGCTCTGCTCCATGTTGCTCTGAGGCTGATGGTAGTGAGCACTAGGGATGTCACGATACCAAATATCTAGTAGTTGGTACCGATACCACAAAAAGTACACAGTACTCGATACCAAAGTCGATACCACAGTGTGGTTTAAAAATAAAATTAAAAACTCTCCTGGAGGAAATCCTCCTCTGGCTGATACTGGCAAAAAAAAAAAAAAGAGAGAGAGAGAGAGATATTTAAGTTATCAAACACTGTCTGACAATGACTAATAAAACAGTGGAGGCTACAAGTGCTAAGGTGCACTCCTAAACACACACACACACACACACACACACAGCTTATACTCTGAATGCAAGCATTAGTTTAAATTCACTGATATGATGGCAGGCCGAAAAGATTTATTAAAAGCATGAACATTTGAATAATTATTAGTGACATTAGGCTAAATTTAGCTGACAGGACACGGGCTGAATGGCGATGCATGGTGTCCATTCGGAGGTAGTTTATAACATTGCAATGCATTAGCGTCTTTAACAAATAACTGGCTTTCGCAAACATGCTCATTACATGGAGCGTAACGTTAGCTGGTTTCACGGCCACAATGCCCGCTGCCTCAAACAAATATAATATAGGACCCATTTTTCATGTGCTTCGCCAAATTCCAGGTGTTTCCTCATTTTTTTTTTAAATGAGTGATAGCATCGGCTGCACGCCGGCTGCACACCGGCTTCAGAGCATCAATTATATGTTTGCTGTCATCCTCCTCGAATGTGAAGAATTTCCTTATTTGATTCTTACCACCTTTCCTCTCAACGAGTCAGGGTGGAGCTAAACTTCTGTAGTTTTTCCCGTGTGCTTGTAGGCGTTCTTCTTCACCACTAGTGGACCGACTAAAACACATACGTGTACTTGCTGCCCCCTTCAGGTCCAGAGAAATTGCATCCTTCATTACCAACAATACCTACGCTACTTCAGAAAAACAAGTACCGTCACGTTTTAAGAATGTTTGCATCGACTTGGTACTGAAGTATCTGTTCTCGTGACATCCCTAGTGAGCACTGACTGTCTGTGAAGACTTTTTTTTTCTAAGGCTGGAGTATTAAAAAAAAACTCCTGCTAAATCAGGGCTAACGGCTTTAACTGTGAATTATAATTGCTGGCTTTCCAGGATAACTTGCACCTTTCTTCCATCACTCAACAATCATTTTTAACTAGAAGTCATACAAACTGCAGCTTTAAACAGTAATGGACTTCCTCCTTGTGGCGTTACTTTTTCTTTTTCTTTAAACAAACATTAACATGTCTACTCTTTTATACTTTTAGGTGGATACGAGGAGAACACTTCAGATATAAGTTTACCAAACCTGGCAGTGCTTCTGCAGCCAAGGGGAAATGGTGGGTCAGAAAGCGCATTGGGCCTTACTTTCCCCCAGTCAATTTGGAAGGTCTCAGAAAGTACTTTCAGTCGAGAAATTGGCCACAACCAGATTCCTACTGAAGAGTTGACACTGACGTCAGTGAAAAAAAATCAGGCAACTGTGTTGGCACATGTGTTAGAAGTACTCTAATGCAGGTTTAAGTTCAAATGACATATGTAACAGAAATTTATTTTTTCAAAATAATTAAACAAATGAATGATTATACCATGATTGCATATTCTGGTAACTTCATGTATGATTTCTTCACAATACCTTAATCACTTTTTTGTGAACTGTTCCCTGTATCTTTTTGTTTTTGACATACTTGTGCAGAAAATGATCAAATTTGTTGTCAAATTGTAATGATGCATTACAGTGTGAATTCTATAGTTGCAGTAATGTTTCATTCTTGTGATCAGAGCTGTCCCGAGTATGTGCCTTAGACTTGCCAAGTGTGCTATTCCCAGTTTTTGTCACATGTCACATGCTAAGCCCCCAGTTCAGTGTTTCTTCCCGATGTCACATAAACTAGAGCAGTTTCAAACTTTGCCATATTGTTTTATGATGTGCCTTATGTAACGTTGCACCTTCTAAATTTGACGTTTTTACTAGAAGCATGATTCCAGTAATGGACAGTAGAGATTAGAAGTACTAACAACTGCAGAATTTTATTTATTTTTTTACCTGTATAAATCTAGCAAACATCAGTCTTTGTTGGTTGAGAGTAAATGTTGTTGTCTTTGACAAGACAATCCTGATAAATTTGTTCACAAATTTCCAAAATTCTGAAATAACTGGACACTCCCAATCAGTCATGGCTGGTGGTGATTGGTAGATGGGAGGGTTAAAATCAGTGGGTTGACATGATCTCCTGAGGTCTCATTGGTGGTGATGATAATATTCATCATTATCATTGGCTCTGGATAAGGGCATCTGTTAAATGCTGTAAAAGTAAATAATACTGGGGCAAATTAATACACCTACACACACATATAGGCAGATAGGTACCTGCAGTAGTGATTTGATCCCCCCCCCCCCCATGTTTCCTGTCCATAATGCTCGACTGGCTCCATGCCATGTTTCATCTGCATAAGAAAACATTACACCTGCGAATCCATATCACAACTGCTGAATACCAGATGCATCACTGAAATGTGCTAGAATATATTAGCCCAACTGGAGATCAAACCTGGGGGTCGTTCTCTGTGTAATCACTTGACGCTAATGTCATGTGTTTATTAGCCAAAATGGAGACATACAACATATACTCTGAGAGAACTTAATTAGTAACACTATACTAATACTGGGTAGGGCCTCCCTTTGTTCTCAAAACAGCTGCAATTCTTCATGGTATGGATTCCAGAAGATGTTGGAAGCATTCCTTTGAGATTCTGGTCCATGTTGACATGATTACATTACACAATTGCTGCAGATTTTTCAGGTGCACTTTCAATCTCCCGTTCTACCATATCCAAAAGGTGTTCTATTGGATTCAGATCCGGTGGCTGAGAAGGACACTGAACTCATTGTCATGTTCCTGAAACCAGTTTGAGAAGACATGGTGTGACAATCATCTCTTGAATGCCACAGCCTATTTGAGTATTGTTGCTGAATATGTTCATCCCTTTGTGGCCACAAGTTACCCATCTTCTAATGGATACTTCCAGCATGATGATCAGAAACAAATGTTGGAATGGCCAAGTCAAAGTCCAGACTTCAAGCCCATTCAGATGATGTGGTGGGATTTTAAGAGAGCTGTGCATTAAAGAATGCCCTCAAATATCAATGAACTGAAACAATGTTGTAAAGAAGAGGGGGCCAAAAATGTGTCCAAAATGCTTAGAGACTCCTGCAGACAATGTGTACTTCAAGTTATTGGTGCTAAATGTGGCTCTGCATGTTACTGAATTATAGGGTGTACTTATTTTTTTCCCACCTGGTTTCTGACTACATACTGAAATCTGTTGGGTTTTTTTTGTTGTCACCTGAGGTTGTTTATTTGTTGATAGAAGTTGGTGAGGACCACTCAATTATTAGGATAGAATTGAAGGAAGGTGTACTTTCTTTACCCCATGACTGTAGTTATGTTCTGAGGGTGTCTCTTTGGTGATTCTGTTCAATGAAGTGACTTCAGCATAGTCAGCCATTGCATCAGTGGAGGACTGCAGAGAAAGAGTCTTCAGTGTGGCATAGTTCAGTGGAGATTGTACTGAGCATCTAACCATAGCATCGCATCAGCTTGTCCAGGGACTAATGAGGAAGGCTTATGATGCTGTGTGGACAATTTTCAGGGGGAATCGTGCTGAAGTTCCAGGCACAGTCTTAGTTGTTGCAACAAATGACATACGTACCATTACTACATACTAACACTAGTTGGGTTTCCTCTAGTAAATGTTTGAATTTTAAAACCCTCTCATGCCTTCATACCTGCTAAAAGGTTTAATTTGTGTACCAGGCCTCATATATATATATATATATATATATATATATATATATATATATATATATATATATATATATATATATATATATATATATAACTTTACATTACATTTATTCATTTAGCAGATGCTTTTATCCAAAGCGACTTACAAATGAGAAAATACAACCAAAGCGATATATCAAGCAGAGAACAATACAAGTAATGCTACCATACAAGATTAACATTAATTGAGTTCATTAATTGAGTTCCAGAAGAAGCCAAGTGCACACAGTAAAGGTGTAAGTGCAATTTTTTAAATTTTTTTTTTATGGGTTTGTTAGGTGTTCACGGAAGAGGTGGGTCTTTACCTGTTTTTTTGAAGATGGTAAGAGCTTCTGCAGTCCGGATTGAGGTTGGAAGTTCATTCCACCACTGAGGAACAATTAGTTTGAATGTTCTTGAAAGGGACCTTGAACCACGCTGAGTAGGTACTACTAGGCATCGGTCGCTAATCGATCACAGATTGCGTGAGGGAACGTAAGCCTTCAGGAGAGAGTTGAGGTAGGAGGGTGCTGTTCCAGACAAGGTCTTGTAGGTGAGCATCAAGGCCTTGAATTTGATGCGGGTGGCTACAGGAAGCCAGCGGAGGGAGATGAAGAGGGTTGTGACATGGGTTCTCTTGGGCTGGTTGAAGACGAGGCATGCTGCTGCATTCTGAATCATCTGAAGGGGTTTGATGGAGCTGCTGGGAGGCCCGAGAGTAGTGAGATGCAGTCGTCCAATTTTGAGATAACAAGAGCCTGGACTAGTATCTGTGTAGCCTGTTCGGTGAGGTAGGGTCAGATTTTCTTGATGTTGTACAGGATGAACCTAGAGGACCTTGCAGTTGTTGAGATGTGGTCTGTAAAGGTCAAGCTGTCATCAAGAATCACCCCAAGGTTCCTGGCCGTCCTGGTTGGCTTGAGTGCGGTTGAGCCGAGCTGTACAGTGAGGTTGTGACTGATTGAGGGACAGGCTGGGACGACGAGAAGCTCAGGTTTTGCCAGCTTGAGCTTCAGGTGGTGTTCCCTCATCCAGACCGAAATGTCTGACAGGCAAGCAGAGATGCGTGCAGAGACGGAAGGATCGTCAGGCTGGAAGGACAAATAGAACTGGGTGCCATCAGCATAGCAATGATATGAGAAGCCATGAAACTCAATCACCTGCCCTAGAGATGTAGTGTAGATAGAAAAAAGGAGTGGACCCAGAACTGACCCCTGTGGAACACCAGTTGTGAGTTGCGATTCAAACCTGCGCAGGGAGACCCCAATGGATTTCAAGTGCAGCGCCTTAACCACTCGGCCACAACTAATATATATATATATAGTTGCAATCAAAATTATTCAACCCCTATTGCAAATCAGGTTTATTGTCAAAATGTACAGACTTTCAGCTGTTTGCAATGAACAAATCAAACAAAAGCAATTGAAATAGTTCAACACAATGAATGCTTCGAGTGTTTTCCCCAAATTCAACTGAAAATGCAAATTATAATGATTTCTCCAGTTTCAAAATTATTCAACCCCTGAACAGAATCCCTCACAACAGCACAAATATGCAAAACAGGTGTTGTCTGTAGCACACCTGATGCAACTAATCAAGGGTTTCATTATTTGCACCAGGTGTGCTTGAGCTGGAACACATGAAATACCTGAACTGGCTAGGGGAAGAAAATGTATGAAATACCTGTACAGGGCAGAAAAAGGAAGCGATCAACGGCTGCAACCAGATTTCTGAGAAGGCAGGTTGTGAAAAACCCTCGAGTGACTGTAAAAGACCTGTAGCAAGACTTGGTGGCAACAGGCACTGAGGTTTCAGTGAGCACAGTATGGTGCATACTGAACGCAGAAGGTTTCCATGCCTGAACTCCAAGATGTACACCACTACTGACCCAAAAGTACAAGAAAAGTCGGCTCAAAATCATATAAATAAGCCACAGAAGTTTTGGGATTCTCTTCTGTGGAGCGATGAAACAAAACTGGAACTTCTTGGCATGATGGATCAGCGGTAGGTCTGGAGGAAGAATAATGAAGAAAGAACACTCTGTCCATAGTCAAGCATGGTGGTGGCTCGGTGATGCTCTGGGGTTGCTTTGCATCCTCTGGCACTGGAAACCTGCAGTGTGTGGAAGGCAAGATGGATTCATTGAAGTATCAGGAAATCCTAGGAGAAAACATCATGTCATCTGTGTGGAAGCTGAAGCTTGGACGTCATTAGACCTTCAAACAGGACAATAATCCCAAACATACCTCAAATTCCACCAAGGCTTGTTTGCAGAAGAAGTCCTGGAAGATTCTACAGGGCCATCACAGTCACCTGCCTTGAACCACATAGAAGATTTCTGGTGGGATTTGAAGAAGGTGGTTGCAGCACGCAAACCCAAGAATATTACTGAACTGGAGGCCATTGCTCATGAGGAATGGGATAAGATTCCTCAGGAACGCTGACAGAAGCTCTGCATCTCATTTGCAGCAGGTCATAACAGCAAAAGGACGCTCTACTAAGTACTATAGATGCTTGCCATGAAGGGTTTGAATAATTTTGAAACTGGAGAAGTCATTATAAGTTGCATTTCAGTTGAATTTGGGGAAACCACTTGAAGCATTCGTTGTGTTGAACTATTTCAATCGCTTTCGGGGATTGAATAATTTTGATTGCAACTTTATATATATATATATATATATATATATATATATATATATATATATATATACACACACACACACACACACACACACACACACACACACACACACACAAAAATCAATCAGTGTACAGGACTTAAAAGGTTACATCAAAGTACTGCGATAGCAATACGAGAGCAGCCGGCTCCCTCAGCCAGCACAGCTTCTCCAGAGCGGCTGCACGACTTCTGATGTCAACACAGCTATCTCACGACTCACTCACGAAGACGATGACATGCTTTTCATGTTTATTCTGACACCTTCAATTCCTCTAAGGCTCACAAATCTGTATTTTTATAACAGTAAAAACCCTTTTCATGTAATCTTAATGTTCTGTTGTGTCATGTTTATCAAAATAAAACTGTTAAAAAATATATATAGACAGCATTTTATTGGTTTTTAAATAATACAGGCTTATGTTGAACTTTCTTCTTGTACATACAGGCACTCTATTAACTTAACCTATTTAGTGAAAAGTATTTCTGGTTGCTACATGTAAAATTCAGATGTCTGTTTATTACATTGAGAAATATTACATCTAATCCACTTGGTAAAGAAAGCAAACAAAGCACGAGCGTCACTACAGGAAGCAGAAAGTGTCTGACTTGACTGCTCCGTTTTCAACTCAACTCCTCCCTGACTACGAGCGGCAACTCTCAGCAATCGGTTACTTCCAGCCGCGGCCGAAGTCAAAGACACCTATTGACTGAGACAGTTGAGTGTTGTAGTCTTTGGTGGCCATGTTTGTAGCCTGCAGTGTGTTCTTGGAGGTGGAGTTTCGCACAGATTCCAGCATTGACATGATAATTCCTTAATATATCACTGTATCATAAATTAAAAGAAACGTCCACATTTTTTGTGCAACAGAAAAGCGTTCAACCTATCATGTGGAGATCGTGAGTTCGTTTCCCGATGATGCGGGGAACCCAAGTGAACAAAACTGGCTGTGCTCTCAGGGAGTTAGGGACGCCATGCTCTTTCCCCTGTCAATCACAGCAACACTAGACAAACATGGATATCAAGGGGTGCTTCTCATTTCTTATTTGTGTATCTACGTTTCCTTTCCTTGTTTCCTTTTCTTGCATCTTAGCTCCACTCCCTTAGGATGTGAGGGAAGGATGCAAGGATGAGATGCAAGGAGAGAGGAACCGAAGCCAGTCGAATGGAATATCCTCGCTCTCTCAAGCGTCACGTCAAAGCGACGTCAATTAATGATGACTGTGATGACTCAGCTGGATGACCTCACTGCGCTTCAGGGATCTGCCATTATGCTAATTTTTTTGATCTGCTGTTATGTTGTTGGAGTTTGGTTAATAACAACATTCTTAATGAAGCAAAATGCACTGATAGTACAGTATGTGAAATGTCTGGGTTATTCAACAATGAATTAATAAACAATACATTATTTATCTCATCTTTTGTGCTACTTTGCATATCCAAAGATTCAAGGATTAATTAATTATGATACTCATTGTAAGGATATTATTATTTAATTATATTTCACAACATCAAAGGGCTTTTTGTTGGAGATTGTGGCAGATGTAAAGGAGGAGAGGAATTTATATGTAAGTCAGGTTTTTCAACAAGAAACACTTCCGCATAAGATACACCTGTGTATCCTCACTCCTAGCTCCTCTGGAAGCTTCCTCGCCTCCTCACTGTGCAATTACAGAATTGAGACGTCCTTCAAGATGGTTGACGTCGATCGATTTCCGGGTCACGGGCTGGAGGACAGAGGAGTGAGGAAACGAGGAAGCATCAGTTTGAGTATTGAGAAGTACCCATTATTCTGATGGCTCCAGAGACCCTCCCCAAAATCCCGGGCACCTCGGCGCTTTGCGCGTTTCAAACCTGCCTGAAAATCTGATTGGTTGGGAAAAGATACGGATTCTGGGTATTGTTGTATATGTAATGGCAATATCAGTAGCTGATGGTTTTGTTTGTTTGTTTGTTTGTTTTTGCTGGTGGTTAAAAGTAGTGATGGGAGAAACGAAGCTTTTCAAAGCTTTGCAAAATTGCTCTTTTTTTTGCTTCGCAAAATGATTCACTGTTTCAAAGCGTCCGAAACACCACACTCTGGCGACACCTGCTGGTCAAAACAGTGTAAAAGCAACCAGAGCTAGGCCCAACATAATGACACCTTTCACAAAACAATTACAAATATCTTCACAACTCAATACCCCACAACACCTGGCCTTGGCTTGTTTGTTTTATAGTAAAATCTGGCGGGATTTAACGTCAGGTGATTAACTAGGCATCCTGAAGTGAGCACTGATCATGGATCAGAACAAACACTATTGATTCATTTCAGTTTTATTAACATCCATAATAAAACTGACCCGAAATCAGTTAGAACCCTAGTAGACGCTGGCTCATAGGTTCACTTTGAGACCAACACCCCCTAGTGGCAACCATCGGAGTTTCGAAACAGTAATGACGTCACGAAGCCGCGTTTGCTGGAATCACGTGACTTGTCCAAGTTGATACAGGCTCCGAGTCGAAACAAAAGATTCGTAAAGCTTCATGAAGCAGTGTTTCCAAAGCGGCCATCACTAGTTTAAAAGCAGACGAAAGTGTTTCCTCAGAAATCGCACAGATTAAGCAAGGCAATGCTGTTGCTCATGTTTTGCTTGGTGGTTTTTATGCTATTCTAGGGTGTTGCTAGACAGTTGCTAAGGTATCCCAGGTGGTTGCTAGGGTGTAGGTGGGCAGGGAAGTCTTTTAATTATCTTTATTGTATATCAGTGGACAAATGCTTAAGTCATACGGGAACTTGGCTGAGTGCCCCGCCCCCTTTCTTAAAAAAAAAGGAAGAAAAAAAAAGCCGTCTAGCATCTTATGAGGAAAAGACCAGAAAGTGTAAATTCCTGGGTGCTGAAGACTTTCCTGTGCTGTGAAACTTTGCAAAGCACTTTCCAGTTAAAACACATTTTATTAACCAGTAGAGTTTAGTGAACATATTCCACCCTACTTTCAGTGAGTCACATCCTCTGTCACATATTTAACCAGACGCTTAAATATAATCATTAATCAATCATCCCGTCTGTTGCTCCTTTTTCATATCTTTTATCATTATTTTTTTTAAATCAGGCTTTACCTATTTATTTGTGCACTTATGGTTATGTTCATATTATTATTTGCACTATGAAACGTTTGTAAACGTAAAACACGGAAGTAAAATAAGGAAACCACACTCGGCTCAAGCTGAACTCCATTACCCATAATTCACTTCAGCAGTAGGTTAAAGTTGAAGTGCCATCCCTGCATTGGAAAGAGCAGTGGTCTGAGGTTCTAACAAATGATATCATTTCTTTAAATGTTCACATCTGCTGTTTGCGGAAGCAGAGCGAGTTACTCTGTGGTTTAGGACTGAAATGAAAGTAAAGTGTTTTTATGAATTCCGCTGCGATCACTGAGATTAATCCCGACTGTTGTGGAGGACTCGATAAAGTGGACTTTAGCAAGGTACACACAATCTGAGCTCTCTCTGTGTCTGTCTGTCTCTCTCTCTCTCTCTCACTCACACTCACACACACACACACACACACACAGACAGAGACACAGAGACAGAGCTTTGTCAACATGTCAGAAACACTTGTTTCTGTCGAGCGATATAGCATGTGTGACCTAAAAACACCCTGAAAGTCAAAACAGAATTATTATTATTATTATTACTGCTGTGACCCCGATCATATACTACCCCTGGCAACAATGATGGAGTCACCACACTTAGAGGATGCTCACCCGGCTTTTTTACTTCTGGACAAATAAACAAATAACAGATATGACACAAAACAATTTTTGTTTAATAGCCGAACATTCTGGATTCGTGAAACATACCTCAAACAATTTAAATTCAATTGTTTTAATTAAAACGACATATTTTTTCCGGATCAAATAGAGGGAAAAAGTTATGGAATCATCAACAAAAAATGATCACAATCAGTACTTTGTTGCTTTTCTTCAGGCTTTTATGATGGCCTGAATTCCCTGATGCATGGACTTCACTGGTGGATTGATCTTTCCTTCTCTTTCTTACTTACTTCAGGCAGACATGTCTGTGTTGTATGAAGTAATGAAGCACATTGATCTGACCGAGCCCAGCTTCTGCATGGCTGTCATCACCATCATCTTCAACCCACTCTTCTGGAATGTGGTGAGCTCAACACTAGAGCACTACTCGGCACAGAGTAGTGTGTAACTGTAATTCACTTCTTGTGTGCAGAACGTTGAATGTGAAATGATAGGAGTTTGAATTTACAATAAGTTTTTCTGTTGTAAATATACCAGTATAATTTGCAGCTTCAGTCTACCAGTAACACATAGTTGTTAGTTTTAGCACACTAGTGAATTAAACAGAACTTTATTCATTATGCAGAATTATACCGAAATATAGTGTTTAGTTTACAGTAAAAAAAAATAAACTACACAATTGAAAGGACCACAGAAAAGAAACAATTGTGTGGTCCTCGCCAACATCTAGAAACATACAAATAACCACAGGGTGGCTGTGACTCAGGTGTTACAGTGGATTAGCCACCACTTGAAGGGTTGGTGCTTTGAGCCCCAGCCTCTCCACATGCCGATGTGTCGTTGGGCAAGACACTGAACCCCAAATTGCTCCTGATGGCAGGCTAGAGCCTCTGCTGCCACTGGTGTGTGTGTGAGAGAGTGAGAGAGAATAGGTGAATGAGAAATAATGTTAAGCGCTTTGTAGAACCGGTAAGGTTAAAAGGCACTATATAAGTGCAGACCATTTACCATTTAAGAATATTGACAGATTTCAGTATGTAGTCAATTTTTCCAAAAATTAAACCAGCACTCAGAAACCGGGGGGGGGGGGGGGGGGTGTAAGTACATCCTATAATCCAGTAACATGTAGAACCACCTTTAGCAACAATAATTTGAACTAAAGGTTTTCTGTAGGAGTTTATCAGTCTCACATCATTTTGAAGAATTTTTGCCCACTCTTCTTTTCAACAGTTTGAGGGCATTCATTTATGCACAGCATCTCAATGGCGTTGCAGCCTGGACTTTGACTTGGCCATTCCAGCACCCTTTTTTTTTTTTTTTTTTTTTTTTACCCATTCAGATGTTGCTTTGCTGGTGTGCTTGGGATAATTGTCCTGTTTCATGACCTAATTCTGTCCCAGCTGAAGCTGCTGGATAGATGGCCTTATATTTGTCTCAAAAATATTCTGGTATGAAGTGGAGTTCATCATTGTTTCAATGACTGAAAGTTTCCCAGGTCCTGTGGCTGCAAAACAAGCCGAAATCATCACCCCTCCACCGCCATGCTTGACAGTTGGTATGAGGGCTTTGTGGTGATACAACTGTGATGGATTTTTGCCAGACATGGCGCTGTGCATGCTGATCATGGTCTCATCGGTCCAAAGGATATTGTTCCGGAACTATTGTGGTCTGTTCAGATGCAGTTTTGCAAACCTAAATCGTGCTGTCATATTCTTTTTGGATTTTTTCTTAGCCATCTCTTAGATTTTTGTTATCATGAAAGCCATACTTGTTCAGTCTTTTTCTGATGGTGCTGTTTTGAAAATAAACATTTAATGTGCTTACAGAGGCCTGTAGGTCACATGATGGCTCTTGTTGTTTCTTTATATCTATATCTTTATATAAATTGTCTGAATGTGGACTGAATTTGCTGGGATAATAATAATAATATAATAATAATAAAAAATAATAATAATCCTTCTCACTGTACAATGGTGAATTTCAAATCATTTGGAGATGGCCTTATAACCCTTCCCAGATTGAGCCCATCCAAAAACAGTTGCTTCTCTGAGGTTGTGGCTGATATTCTTTCTTCTTGGCTTGATGTAGACACATCTGAGCACTCCAGAACAACACACTGCCAATAGTACTTCTTTTATAGAGGTAGTTACACTTCTTAATGATTAACTAATCAGCTGCATTTCATTAGTAACACCTAGCTGGTAATTGCTCCCTTAATGATTGTCGAGGGTGTTTTTTATTTTTTCCCAGCTGGTTTCTGAATAGTGGTTTACTTTTTGGAAAATAAATGACCTACATATTGAAATTGATTGTGTTTTTTGTTGTCACCTGAGGTTATTTGTTTGTCCATAGAAGTTGGTGAGAACCACAAAATTGTTATGTAGGCCCTGATAAATAAAACATAGAATTGAAGAAGGGTTTAATTTCTTATGCATACACACACACACACACACACACACACACACACACACACAAATCCAAATGTAATGGAATGCCAAGGCCAGTTCTTTTGTTTTTTCAATACACTGAAGACATTTGGGTTTGATATCAAAAGATCAATATGAGACGATAGATCAGAGTTTCAGCTTTCAGTTCCTGATATTTACATCTAGATGTGTTAAACAACTTAGAACATGGCACATTTGGTGGCAGACCACTACATTTTTTAGGTGAGTAAAAGTATTGAAATAGGTGGTCTTGCAATGACAGAAAGTGCTTGCAATAACTGCATCAAGCTGGTGACCCACTGACATTACCAGATTGTTTTATTCTTCTTTTGTGATGCTTGTACAGCAGCTTCATTCAGTTGTTGTTGTCGTCTTTTTTTTGGCAGGGGGAGGGGAGTGTTCCTCCTTTCAGTTTCCTCTTCAGGAGGTGAAATACTTGCTCAGTTGTGTTAAGTTCTGACGATTGACTTGGCCGGTCTGAAACCTTCTGTCTTTCCCCCTGCTGAAGTCCTTTTCTGCCCTGTGTTCTGCCCAGTGTTGGCACTGTGTTTAGGATCATTGTCTTGCTGCATGATGAAGTTCCCCCCAGTTAGACTTTATTCATTACTCTGTAAATTGGCAGACAGAATGTTTCTGTAGACTTCCGAATTCATTCTGCTGCTACCATCATGAGTTACATCATCAATAAAGATTATTGAGCCTGTTCCAGAAGCAGCCATACCAACCCAAGCCATGACACTACCTCCACCATGCTTGACCGATGAGTTTGAATGTTTTGGATCATGAGCAGATCCTTTCTTTCTCGACACTTTGGCCTTTTTATCACTTTGGTAGATATTAATATTGGTTCCAGAACTTTTGTGGCTCATCTCTGTATTTCTTTGTGATTCCAACCTGGCTTTCTGATTCTTACTGCTGATGAGTGGTTTGCATCTTGTGGTATGGCCTTTATATTTCTGCTCTCAAATTCTTATTCAAATGGTGGATTGTGATACCTTTACCCCTGCCCTGTGGAGGTTGTTGGTGATGTCACTAACTGTTGTTTTGGGGTTTTTCTTCACAGCTCTCACAATGTTTTTGACATCAACTGCTGTTGTTTTCCTTGGCCTACCTGTTCCATGTATGGTTGTTAGTACACCAGTGGTTTCTTTCTTTTTCAGGATATTCCAAAATGTTGCATTCGCTTTGCCCAAATCTTGTGCAAGGTTCTGTTTCCCTCTTTTATCAGATTCAAAATGGCTTGCTTTTCTCCCATAGACAGTTCTCTGGTCTTCATGTTAGTTCGTAATTTTTAACAGCATATTGCAGTCTTCACGGGTGAAACCCAGGGCTCAGACCAAGAGTAGACTTTCATAGTTATTAATTTTTTTTTTAACAGTCAATCTAACAGGGCACACCTGGGCAACAAGAAACACCTGTCAGTCACATGTTTTTGATCACTTGAAAAATGGCTGGATTCAAACAAAAAGTTCTAAGTTTTTTAACACATCTAGATGTAAATATTGGATCTGTTGTCTCATATTCATCTTTTGATCTCAAATCAAAAAATAAATAAATTGTCCTTGCATTATAATCAAAAGCCAGTGGAGCTAAATGGATTGGTCAGATGGCACCCTTTAGTGGCCACAACAACCCTGTCACTTTTGGGGGCCAGAGACATACAGTGCCCTCCACTAATATTGGCCCCATTGCTAAATATGAGTGAAGAAGGCTGTGAAAAATTGTCTTTATTGTTTAATCTTTTGATCTTTTGTTCAATAAATTCACAAAAATACTCTGCTCTCATGGATATCAAACAATTGCAAACAAAACACAGGTTTATCAAAAATACTCTTTGTTAAATATAGGTGTGCAACAATTATTAGCACCATTTTAGTCAATACTTTGTGCTACCTCCCTTTGCCAAGATAACAGCTCTGAGTCTTCTCCTATAATGCCTGATGAGGTTGGAGAATACATGGTGAGGGATCTGAGACCGTTCCTCCATACAGAATCTCTCCAGATCCTTCACATTTCGAGGTTTTGTTGGTGGACTCTCCTCTTCAATTCAGGTCAGGGGACTAGGATGGCCATGGCAGGACCTTGATTTTGTGGTCACTAAACCATTTTTGTGTTGATTTTGATGTTTTGGATCATTGTCCTGCTGGAAGATCCAATCATGGCCCATTTTAAGCTTTCTGGCAGAGGCAGTCAGGTTATCATTTAATATCTGTTGATATTTGGTAGAGTCCATTATGCCATGTATCCTAACACAATGTCCAGGTCCTCTGGCAGAAAAACAGCCCCAAAACATTAAAGAGCCACCACCATATTTAACCGTGGGCATGAGGTACTTTTCCATATGGCTACCTCTCTGTGTGCTCCAAAACCACCTCTGGTGTTTATTGCCAAAAAGCTCTATTTTGGTTTCATCTGACCATAGAACCTGATCCCATTTGAAGTTCCAGTAGTGTCTGGCAAACTGAAGATGCTCGAGTTTGTTTTTGGATGCAAGTAGAGGCTTTTTTCTTGAAACCCTTCCAAACACCTTGGGGTGATGTAGGTGACTTCAGATTGTTGTTTTGGAGACATTCTAACCGCAAGACGCAACTAACTGTTAAAACTGTTAACTTAAATGCTATTCATGTATGTATGGTGCTCTGAACCCCAGATAACACATGTAGTTCTCCCATTTTCCACAGTTTTTATAGATGCTCTTGTCATTTCCTTTAAGCATCTGGCTTAACATAGTCTTAAGGGACTCCACTCTGCACTCCACACTCTAGCTCGACTTTAATGAGATTGGGGCCTGCCTGTCTAGCAGTCCTTGAAAAGTTAGTATTTTGGAATTGTGCAGTGCTCCAGATCGAGGTGATGAGTTGCACACCATGTATGGAACAGAGACTTTCTGACCCCAAGATGCAACTAACTTCTGCAATTCTCCAGCTGTGATCCTTGGGGTTTTTTTGGCCACTCGAACCATCCTCTTCACAGTGCATTGAAACGATATAGACACACGTCCTCTTCCAGGTTGATTCATAACATTTCCAGTTGACTGGAATTTCTGAATTATTGCCCTGATGGTAGAAATGGGCATTTTCAATGCTTGTGCTATTTTCTTATAGCCCCTTCCCATTTTGTGAAGCTCAACAACCTTTTGCCGCATGTCACAGCTATATTCCCTGTTCTTACCCATTGTAAGGTATGACTAATGGAATTTGGCCTGTGTGTTACCTCATATTTGTACTCCTGTGAAACAGGAAGTCAGTGTCGAACAATTTCCTGTTCCTAGTCACCCAGGTGTACTAAACAAATTTAAAATATCAATGGGAGTATACTTCAAATAAATTTTTCTCATATGAATTCATAGGAGTGCCAATAATTATGGCACACACATGTTTAACAAATATTTTTTTGATAAACCTGTGTCGTGTTTGCAATTGTTTGATATCCATGAAAGCAGAGTATTTTTGTGATTTTTTTTTATTTTTAAAAAATTTTTTTTTACAAAATATCAAAAGCTTAAACAATAAAGATAATTTTTCACAGCCTTCTTTGCTCATATTTTCCAAGGGTGTCAATATTATTGAAGGGCACTGTAGATAAAATGCTAGCCTGGAAACAGTGCCATTGAAGACAGACTTCTTAACTGACAATCACTTCAGGAAGGGCTGGGAGAACTGCATGCCTTGATGTAGGGCTGCAACTAACGATTATTTTTATAATCGATTAGTTGGCCAATTATTTTTCGAATTAATCGGGGGGGCAAACGTTCGCTACCATTTTTTTTCATTTATTTAAAATAAAATCCACAAACTGAGTGTTACAAATATAAACTTCAGACTAAAACTTTACACAACTGTCCAATTATACACGACTGAAAAGAACCCAATACACACACACACACACACACACACACACACCAGAATATATATTACTCATTTAAGACTGTAGTTTAATTCTGTGCTTTTTGTGCACCCATAATAAATAATGCATAAATACCTTTATAAATAATTATAAACTTTTTTAATTTTATATATATATATTTATTATTTATATATATATATATATATATATATATATATATATATATATATATATATATATATATATAAATATACACACACACACACACACATAATATATATTATTTTATAGTATTTATGCATTATTTTTATGGATGCACAAAAAGCACTGAATTAAACTACAGTCCTAAATTAATAATATAAACTCACTTTCACTGCACCTTGTGGTTTCTGTTACTCACTGCCTTTAGACATATTATTTTACTTTTGATCATAATGTTTTAATTAGACATTACAGATCTTACTTGCGCTACACTGTGTATCACTGCGGCCTTGTTACTAATAGATCACTTCCGTTATAATAAACTACAGAATCTAAGCAGACTAGCAAATCCACCAAGGAATAGCTCAAAAAGAAGAAATGGAGGGTTATGGAATGGCCTAGTTAAAGCCAATTGAAATGTTGTAGGGGGATTTGAAACGGGCAGTACATGCAAGAAAACCCTCAAACATCTTGCAGCTGAAAGAATATTGCATTTTTCCCACTGTAAAAATGAAACACGAGGGTATAAATACTATAACTAATTGAAAGGGGAAACAGAAACAGCTGTGGACAATGATGCCACATAAGTGAAACAACCAATCATAAAACAGGGGTGGAGACAGGACCGAAGCCAAAATAAAACACACGCCAGAACGTAAACAAAGTCATTGACAACTTGCTCCAGCACTCTGCATGAGGGTGTATCTCTGATGGAGATCAAGCTCAGGCTTGAGCATGTTGTGAGAGGCTGTCTCTTCAGCTTCAGGCAGGAGCAGGACTTGGTAGGCTGTCTCGTCGGCCTGGCTGGAGCTCTGCAGGAGAGGTTGCCACATTGGCCTCTGGCTGGAGCTTGGCTATGGAGGCTACCCTGTCTGATTCTGGAGGGTGCTCTGCTGGAGAGGCCGCCCTGTCGGCCTCTGGCTCCCTCTTGTAGTATGTGGTGAATGGTCTTGTGGGTTCAGCCGTCAGGCTGGCCCGCCCCAAAAAAATTTCTAAATCGAATCAAAAGTCAGCATTTCCGTAGATCACCTTCATGAAGCATATGAACTCAGCCACACTTCCCAGGCCGAGGTTGCCTGTGGTGATCAGGAACTCGGCCCATTGGTGAGCTGGGCTGATGAACCGGGATAACATGAATGTCAGCCGCCGTCTCTCTTTAGGCTTGAGGTCTTGCAAGCTCTCAAAATAAAACTGACACTGACACTTGGTAGGCTGTCTCATCGGCCTTTGGCATTAGCATGACATGGGAGGCCGCTCCGTCAGCCTCAGGCCATCTCGTTGGCCTCTAGCGTGAACATAGCTTGGGGGCCGTTCCTTCGGCCTCAGGCAGGAATGTGGTTTGGGAGGACACATCATTGACCGCTGTTACGAACATAGCTTGGGAGGTCACCTCATTGACCTCTTGTAGGAACATGGCTGGAGAGACCAATTCATGGTCTCAAACTGGGACTCTGGAGATGAGGTCACCACGTTAAACTCAAGCTGAAGCTCTTCAGGGGGGACCACCTCGTTGGTCTCAGGCTGGAGCTCTGAAGGTGATGCCGCCACGTTGGCCACTGGCTGGAGCTGTGCAGAGGAGACCACCTTGTTGGTCTCAGGTTGGAGCTTTTGGAGATGAGGCCTCCGGCAGGAGCTCTTCAGGGGAGGTTGCCACGTTGGCCTCTGGCTGGAGCTTGGCTGTGGAGACCGCCCTGCTGGCTTCTGGAGGGGTGCTCTGTTGGAGAGGCCACTCTGTTGGTTTGGCCGTCAGCTTATCCTTTTTACCAACAAATGTAGTCTTCACAGGTGAAACTGAAGCTAAAACCAAGAGTAGATGTTCAGAGCTATTTACTGTTTAAACAGTCAGTCTAACAGGACACACCTAGGTAACAAGAAACACTGGTCAGTCACATGTTCCAATATTTTTGCTTGTCTACAAATTGTGTGATCTAATACAAAATGTGCTATTTTATATTTCGTTTAGCACATCTACATATAAATACCAGGAAATAAAAGCTGAAATTCTAAGCTCTCTTATCATATTCATCTTTTGATCTCAAACCCAAATGTCTTCAGTATGCAGCAAAAAAATAAAAAAGAATTGGCCTTGCCGTTCCATTTTGGAGGGGACTGTATGATACCAGGCCGGAGGTGTGTCGTGCATGCAATTGCAACATGTTCTGTTCCCCAGCCCTCTGAGACCCTCAGAGCTCCAGCATACATTAATCTGGTTATAACAAGGCCTGAAACACACACACACACACACACACACACACACACACTCAAAACCCTCCACAATCACACACACTGTCAAAAAACCCTTCAGTTGCTAGTTGTCCCAAATTAATTAATTATGGTGATTTTTTATTTATTTATTTATATTTTTTTTTACTGGATTTGTTTTGTTTCAGCAAGGTAATTACTGTCGTACATGTTTGCACATGGAGTATTGAGTGCACAAATCCATTAAGGCACATTAACAAGTTAAACAGGATTTGAATACCATCAGAACAGAATGGTAGGGAAATTACTTAAGCACTTTTGGGCTAATTGAAAAAGGTTTGTGTAAAAAAGGATTTTTAGGGTTTTGAAGGTCTTATCTTTACATGTTGTAGTTTAGTTATGTAGTATTATTTTACAAAGGATTGACATACAGAATACAAGTGCAGACTTCAGTGGCAGAACCTCAAATCAGTGACACCATTTAGGATGATCAGGATTGGCATGCCATTTGGCAAAATTCTCACTGTTAAGGTCTAATCATTAAGCAACTGCTCTCCTTTCTTACACAACCAATATTTAGTCTATTTTTCTCTAATAGAAATAGCAGTAACTTTAGATTCCTTTGGTTCCATATTTTGACCGCTGTGTAAATTTGGACAGAATAAACTGACAACTGGAAGCGGCTTGTGCATCAACCTGTGGATGTTAATTCCATAAGGACAAATGAACTAAATGCTTCTTCTTCTGCTAGTAATAACTCATAATTTGAAATATACATGTTTTTTAAAGTAAAAATGTATATTCATTAGACTGCGTAAAAAAGATCGCAGAGGATGTGTGGTGTTGTACAGTAATCAGCATGGGAAGGCAAAGTAGACAGCTTTAGCTTTCAGCTAAACTCCACAAAGCCTAGTTAAAAATGCATGCACTTTTTGAATTACATGCATTAATGCAGTCATGTTTTAATAGTAATCATTATTATTTCAGGTAATGTTTAAGGTATTACTGAATATCCGACTATGACCTTAAAGCTTCTCTGATCTCAAAAGCTTCGGTACTGTTATTAATCTCTGCACTTATATATTTTAGGTTGCCAGATGGGAACATAGAACACAAGGTCTGACACGCATGTTTAAAAGCCCATATGTGGCCTGCTACTGCCTGGGTGCTGTCATTCTGCTTCTCAATGTTTACCGCAGTCACAGGTAATACAAATAACCTACTTAGTAGTCATGTTTATAAACTTCACAAGCATAGAGCTGTCAGACTTTTAAGAAAAGCACTAAGGAAATATCACAGTACAACTGAAATCACAGATGATGACTGTTTAATAGGTTGGATTTAAGCACAAATCTAAGCACATTGCTGAGCTACCACTCTTCCTTTATGTTCCTCATCCTGTCTTGTATGTTTTGGATTTTTTATTACCTTGTAAATTTTTTAGAAATATATTCAGATGGTTCATAGCTTAAGGGGGAAAAACAACATAAAGAATGTTAGTAAGGTGTTGGGTCACCATGAGCTGCCGGAACATCTTCAGCACACCTTGGCACAGATTTTACAAGGCTATTGAACTGCACTGAATGGATGAACACCATTCTTTTGAAAGATTTCCCCTCAGTTGGGGTTTGTGGTGGGGAGTCTAACACATCACTCAAAAATCTCCTATATGTGTTCAGTTGGGTTGAGATCTGATGACTGCAGAGGCCATAGCATATGATTTACATCATACATTCAGGAAGAGACCACTCGATTTCTGGTACAGCAAAAATAAGCATTACTGTATTGTGTGCCTTAGGTTTTAATTTTCAACTGATTAAAATGTTAAAATATTCAACTATATAAAAGTATAGTAGATTATAATAATATATGATTCATAAATTACTCCAGACTTTACAAGCAATAATTTCTCTGACTTCTTGGGTAAGACAATAGAGTTTCATAAGGGCTAAAATTCAGAAGCAGGCTGCCAACAATCCATTATAAACTACTGACATCATCAAAAATGAGAAAGCATCATGGCTGGCCAGTATCACAAAGTTGTTTGCTTGTTAAAAAAATATATATAAATCAAGTTTTCTGCCTCTAGTATTTTAATGATCTTTGTTTACTTTTTCAAAGAAAAATGTTGAGTATGGTTTGTCTTTTTTTTTTTTTTCTTTTTCATAAAGGCCTCCACCCCAGTTCCAGTCTGGGATTTTTTGGTGGGGGGGGTTTCCATCCCAGTGATCTGAAGTGCATATATAGCACCTCACTGCTGGTGACCAGTGTATTCCCTTCACTGGCTTTGACCTCATGTCTCTGTATCTGCTGGAAGATTTTGTAACGAGAGGGCAGTGAGGGGAAATTTCCATGGCAGGGCAGCTATTTAGCTCAATATACATAATTCAATGTAGATGGTAAAGTCATTTGTATTTGTATGATTCTCTGACGTGAGCATTCATGGGGTTTGAGAAAAGGACCAATCATCAGGGAGTAAACAGAAGAGAGGAAAATCTATTCCATTCTACTAATCAAGGTGTCCACAGGTCCTTAAATAGTCTTAAAATGTCTTAAATTCCTTAATGTAAAAATAAGGCCTTAATTAGCATTAAAATGTCTTAAATTCATGTTTCAAAGGTCTTAAAAATTCAATCGAGCTAGGGCTATAACTAAAGATTATTTTCATAATCGATTAGTTGGCTGACTATTTTTTCGATTAATCGGATGGGAGAGACTTTCAGTACCATTTATTCATTTATGTAAAATAAAATCCACAAACTGAGTGTTACATATATACACTTCAGACTAAAACTTTATACAACTGTTTGACCAATTATATAAGACTGAAAATCGCCAATACACACACACACACACACACACACACACACCAGAATATTTATTATTAAATTAGGACTTTAGTTTAATTCAATGCTTTTTTTTTTTTGCATCCATAAAAAGCAATGCATGAATACTTATATATATATATATATATATATATATATATATATATATATATATATATATAGAGAGAGAGAGAGAGAGAGAGAGAGAGATACACACACACATACTGACATACACATGTATATGTATGTATATTTTATATATATGTGTGTGTGTGTGTGTGTGTGTGTGTGTATATATATATATATATATAAGTATATATACACACACACACATACATACTGACATATATATAGAGAGAGAGAGATACACACATACATACTGATGTATATGTATGTGTGTGTGTGTGTGTGTGTATATATATATAATATATATATGTATATTTTTATATAGAGAGAGAGAGATAGATATATATATACACACACATACATACTGACATACACATATATATGTATGTATGTATGTATGTGTATATACAGTATCTCACAAAAGTGAGTACACCCCTCACATTTTTGTAAATATTTGATTATATCTTTTAATGTGATAATGCTGAAGAAATGACACTTTGCTACAATGTAAAGTAGTGAGTGTACAGCTTGTGTAACAGTGTAAATTTGCTGTCCCCTCAAAATAACTCAACACAAACCGCTGAAAATGAGTACACCCCTAAGTGAAAATGTACAAATTGGGCCCAGTTAGCCATCCCCCCCCCCCCCCCCGGTGTCATGTGACTTGTTAGTGTTACAAGGTCTCAGGTTTGAATGGGGAGCAGGTGTGTTAAATTTGGTGTCATCGCTCTCACACTCCCTCATACTGGTCACTGGAAGTTCAACATGGCACCTCATGGCAAAGAACTCTCTGAGGATCTGAAAAAAGAATTGTTGCTCTACATGAAGATGGCCTAGGCTATAAGAAGATTGCCAAGACCCTGACACTGAGCTGCAGCATGGTGGCCAAGACCATACAGCGGTTTAACAGGACAGGTTCCCACTCAGAACAGGCCTCGCCATGGTCCACCAAAGAAGTTGAGTGCACGTGCTCAGCGTCATATCCAGAGTCGTCTTTGGGAAATAGACGTATGAGTGCTGCCAGCATTTCTGCAGAGGTTGAAGGGGTGGGGGGTCAGCCTGTCAGTGCTCAGACCATACGCCACACGCTGCATCAAATTGGTCTGCGTGGCTGTCGTCCCAGAAGGAAGCCTCTTCTAAAGATGATGCACAAGAAAGCCCGCAAACAGTTTTCTGAAGACAAGCAGACTAAGGAAATGGATTACTGGAACCATGTCCTGTGGTCTGATGAGACCAAGATAAACTTATTTGGTTCAGATGGTGTCAAACGTGTGTGGTGGCAACCAGGTGAGGAGTACAAAGACAAGTGTGTCTTGCCTACAGTCAAGCATGGTGGTGGGAGTGTCATGGTCTGGGGCTGCATGAGTGCTGCCGGCACTGGGGAGCTACAGTTCATTGAGGGAACCTTGAATGCCAACATGTACTGTGACATACTGAAGCAGAGCATGATCAGTATGCAGTATTCCAGCATGATAAAGACC